>NC_047031.1:19112829-19405329 GCF_902652985.1 Pecten maximus | reverse complement strand
ATATCGACAGCAACCCAAAGTCTAGCGTAAGTCTCTTACGTAACCAGGAAACAGTTGCGAGGGGTATTGGTTCTGATATTTCTGGGAGATACGACCTGTGGTTGGAAAACGTCAAGTGTGACCAAACAGGGAGTTATGACGTCAGCGCGACCAACTACGTCACTGAGAACAGAAGTAATACCCGCCCCTCAGTGAGGCAGTTTGGACTTCAAGTCAGTTGTAAGTATAAGTTAAAGGCAATATAAGTAGGAAATTGTTTCAAATTGTATATAATGCATCGTTATCGTTACAATTCCAAAGTATTGCTGTTATTTATATGAAATTGTTTAATTCCTTTAAATGTTATTAAGACTATCAAAATATGGCAATTTTGGAATTCGATGTTACCATAAATAATGTAATAACACTAATATCATATTAAAGCGATGTATCAGTGTGGAATGAATTAATAGTAATATGAATTAAAGTTTGATCATTTTAATATTTTTACTCATTCAAATTTTCTAACATTGTATTGATGCTAGGATAGACAAATAACCTTTTATCAAATTGAATAAGTTGAAAAGTTATTTTCGTCCAAGATGGCCGTAACCCCAATACACATTAAGGAAATGTCTATTTTCAGGTACTCCACGGAGACAAAACACTTTGAATAGTGTAATAGAAGTCGCAGGTTATGTTGGCAAGACTACAACACTCAGTGTTACTGTGATAGCTAACCCACTACCCACAGCTAAATGGCCAGTCGGTGTGACGCCACTTCCTATCATACGAAACAGCGGCTATCAGTTTATTATAAGTGGAAAGGTCAAGATCATCTTGTCGTCAGACTTCCAAAAATACCACCTTTCTCTCACTAACGGGATACAGGGAGAATTGACTGTCACATTCCAGATCCGTCCAGAAGGTAAAATATATAGAGGATATCTAACAGTGTCTTCAGTAATACCAAATATATTTCACTCGTGGGGCTGATATTTTGATATTTTTCACGAGTGCGAAGTAATTTATTACATTTTTTATCAACGAAAACCCTACCCCGTATGCTAACTAGGGCTACAGCGATAATTTGTTAACAAAAAAGTAGTTTCCCCTGTCCAGGTGCTGACATATATGTCGGGCTTTCTGATTGGTCAATTATTTTGGTAATTTCTAATCATTAATTTGATTGGTCAAGTCAGCAAAAGTGATATTTTTCACTAGTGAAAAATATCACGTTTACAGAATGAATCATTTTTGATATTTCATTGGTAAACATGTAATAAATATCAAGTAGTTTAATTACAAACTTCACTGCAATAGGTACCAGAAATGAATGTAATCAAACAAGCTATCTGGAGGAAAAGGCGTACATGTAGGTAAAATCCGTATCAGCATTCAACAGCTATATCAGATTAATAATAAATCGGTTTATAATATCGAGAACTATAAACTACGGAAATCGACATATGTCACATACCTACACACATATAAACATTATTTATCTTGTTAATAAAAATTTGATGGTGATACAATTGATGAGTATGACTTGTTTTCCAGTGACGTTCTCTTTCAGATATCAAAGTGTTGATGATTTGAAGCCGAAATGTTTCATGGATATGGAAATCAAATTATGGAATGAGTTTCATTGTAAAGAAAACAACAAAATTTCCTAGAATATATATCACTACTCACTTGGCCTATATTATTCTTTCGC
Organism: Pecten maximus; assembly: GCF_902652985.1. NCBI lineage: Eukaryota > Metazoa > Mollusca > Bivalvia > Pectinida > Pectinidae > Pecten > Pecten maximus. The sequence continues at coordinate 19,403,633 of NC_047031.1, read as the reverse complement.
AATTAAAAAAGCCAGCATCGTTTAAAGGGATATGTATAAAAGAAATGAATGTCACTCTGAATGCTCATACGAAATTATCATTATTCTTTTTCGAACACATAACAACTGGTATCCGATTGCCAGTATCTTGGACTTCCGTTATGACGTTTACTTCTTCATTATCTTCAATTAATGCGCTACATTATGATATGTTCTATAACAGGTGTTCCTGACGTACCGAATGATTTCCATGCTTCAGAAGTCGGTCACAATAGTGTCAAAGTCGAGTGGACATCACGTTTTAACGGCGGACATCCTCAATATTTCCACATATATTCCAAGACTGTTGGGAATGATAAATGGCGTGAAGCTGCCTTAGCTATCTTTGATGCTGGCCAGGGAGAAATGATGACATACATACTCCGAAACCTGACTTCTACTACAGACTACGTGATCCGATTGAACGTGTCCAACAAACTTGGATCTGGACGATTTGCAGAGATACGTTTACGGACTTTAGGTAAGTCCGAGAATAATAGATTATCATTATTTTTTAAACTTAAGAATTATATATTCTTGAGGCATGAGAAAGGCGGATTCTAGACTAGGTAGTCTTTGAATGGTTCATTCTGGAACTTATGTAAACCTACAAATGATTGATTTTCCATACTTACGGTAGAGCTGGCAATAATGGATTTGATATTGTAGGTAGCCTGTGTATAATAAATTCTGTTTAGGTAAAGCTGGAAATTATTGGTTCCATACTTTTGGTAGGAATGGAAGTCAAAGAATCCAGACTTTCAGTAGGCCTGTCAATAATTAACTTTCGGTACACATTGCAAAGATGGATTCCAGGATTCTGGTAAGCCTTGGCTCGTTCACATTGTTGTTCGTTAGGCCTCTGGACTTTTAGTTGGCCTTAGAATGTATTGATACCGGACTTTAGATATGTCTTGGAATTATTGATTTTGTACCTCAGGTAGACACGCAAACAGTTACATTCAACCGCTTGCCAAACGAATCTGAAACATGTTCAGATCAGTTTAATTTAAATACAATTCATGCGTCCTATCTGACACATGGACTTTTGATTAATGCCTGTCAATGACCTTTTCTTATAGATATAGTTCATATTAAATATGTTATGATCAAATATTATGTATACATGTATATATAATCAAAATGTATGAATGATGTGTGAATGTTTGTTTGAGTTACCTCCCTTAAATGTTATACATGTATTTTTTTTTTCATTTCGTAGTATTTATATACAAATGTATCTTATTTTATATTCATACAATCCACTTGCCGCCATAGGAGATAATTTATATAGTCTTGGTCTATTATTTAATCCTTTTGGCTATTACCATCAAATGTCAATAAAATTTGTTGAAATGAAAATCCACGCATGATCCCGTATATATACCTTTGGAATGGTAGTGTGTACTCTCAGGTTATGGCACTAGTTCTACGCTCGATCACCACTCTGATATATACTAAAGAACCTTCGTTGCTCATAAACTTTCGCTGTTTTCATGGTTGCTTTACATAGAAATACCACGAATATATGTGTATACATATATTGTTGTTGCATGGGCCAACCACGAAAGTTGGTACACACGAAAAAAATATGAAACCTAAAATCTAGGAACGAAAGCACTCACAAAAATTTCGTGTTATATAGTATACAAGTGAGCCACATCCTGTGTACGCTGTTGTTGTACGCTGTTGTTGTACGTTGTTGTACGCTGTTGTACGCTGTTGTTGTACGTTGTACGCTGTTGTACGCTGTTGTACCATGTTATTGTACGCTGTTGTACGCTGTTGTACGTTGTTGTACGCGGTTGTACGCTGCTGTACGCTTGTGTAAACAGAACCCTTACTGCGCGGTATACGTACACTTGTAGATCACATGTAATCTTGTACTAAACTCACGCCCCACTCGCCAAATCTGTGCAAGTCGAAAAGAGTGACGGATGAACCAAGACTATGATACAAACACGTATCTATTTAAACTGATCGTATCAAACACGTTTTCAGAACTTCTCAAACACTTCTTTAGTGTATTGATATCAGGTATATGTATATAAATGCTACATGTTATTGGAGGGGAAGTACTATACTACCACCATATTGTCAGGGCAACAGCAAGCAACCACTGCTTTAATTGTCATGTTATCATATGTGTGGTTAGTTCAAGAATTCGAGTTTGAATTGTGACGTCATCACGACTTAACGTCACATGGTAACCAATGAGAAGCAAAACTAATCAAAGCTCTTCTAGGTATCAATTTAATATTTCATGCACGATAATTGGGCATTTTGTTTCCTTTCTTTCAAATACAAATTTAACTCGCGTATTCTGTTTCACCTCTCCCAGCAGTTAATTGTGTTTGTCTTCACTTCCAGATATTCCGCAGAAAACTACACGTAGCCCCAAGGTCAATCTGCTTGTCATAATACTGGTGGTTATTTTTTTGACCGTAGCGCTAATCATCGCCATCTTAGAAATCAGACGGCTTAGAGCTCAACTGGGTAAGAAAACATAATAAAATAATAGATGGTTACGAGTTTCTTACTTTGTGATAATACACTGAAACAAAATAGATATCCGGCGTAATGACGAAGCCCTTGTCTAAGCTCAAAACCAGTTAAACGGCGAATTATAGACAATATATAGTTGTGCATGTCGACTTATAAAAAAAGTACAGAGGGCATAAGACAAGGTGATCCGGTGAATTAGCTATATATATACATTGGAGTCATCTGTTTTATTGACGAAACCCGCCATACAAATCCAGGTCTAATCCGGGTCACAATCGCAAATGAGAGTTAGAATGATGGCAATGGAACCACTAAGCATAGCAACAATCATCAAGCACGTCTGACTTCTCAACTTATATGGAAATAGAATATTTTCAAATGAGATGATGATGTTGAATTTGTCTTTATGATAATATAGCAATAACATAGCGTTACGTTTTATAGCGCAGAAACAACATTATAACGTCCCAACCAGAGATCACGAACTCCAAAACATTGTCAATCTCAGAAGTAACCGATGCAGGGCTGAGCAGGGTAAGTTATTGTTTTCTAATTAATAATGACTTTGTTAGTGTTTTAGAAAAAAAAACTGATACTGAGAGCTACAGGTTTATATTAGGTTAAAAGGTCAGTAACTCAAAACAAACTAGAAACAAGCTATTTACTACGGACCTCATGCCGTCCTCGTTATCGTGATCAGATTTGTTTGTGAGTAGATTAACTATCACCGTTCGACTTCATCTGGTTTATCTCTCTATCCTAATTAAATGTGTTTGCAGTAGAATTCCCACCACAACTGTCTGAACTCATTCAATTGATCTCGTTATCCCGATCAGATGTGTTCTCAGCACTGTCTGAATTCGTAGGAGAGTGTACCTACCACCGTAACCTGTATGAGAGTGTACCTACCACCGTAACCTGTATGAGAGTGTACCTACCACCGTAACCTGTATGAGAGTGTACCTACCACCGTAACCTGTATGAGAGTGTACCTACCACCGTAACCTGTATGAGAGTGTACCTACCACCGTAACCTTCATAAGAGTAATCTACCGCCGTCACCTTCATAAGAGTAATCTACCATCACCACCTTCATAAGAGTAATCTACCGCCGTCACCTTCATAAGAGTAACCTACCATCGTCACCTTCATAAGAGTAACCTACCATCACCACCTTCATAAGAGTAACCTACCATCACCACCTTCATAAGAGTAATCTACCGCCGTCACCTTCATAAGAGTAACCTACCATCACCACCTTCATAAGAGTAATCTACCATCACCACCTTCATAAGAGTAACCTACCATCACCACCTTCATAAGAGTAACCTACCATCACCACCTTCATAAGAGTAATCTACCGCCGTCACCTTCATAAGAGTAATCTACCATCACCACCTTCATAAGAGTAACCTACCATCGTCACCTTCATAAGAGTAATCTACCGCCGTCACCTTCATAAGAGTAATCTACCATCACCACCTTCATAAGAGTAACCTACCATCGTCACCTTCATAAGAGTAATCTACCGCCGTCACCTTCATAAGAGTAATCTACCATCACCACCTTCATAAGAGTAACCTACCATCACCACCTTCATAAGAGTAATCTACCATCACCACCTTCATAAGAGTAACCTACCATCACCACCTTCATAAGAGTAACCTACCATCACCACCTTCATAAGAGTAATCTACCGCCGTCACCTTCATAAGAGTAATCTACCATCACCACCTTCATAAGAGTAACCTACCATCACCACCTTCATAAGAGTAATCTACCGCCGTCACCTTCATAAGAGTAACCTACCATCACCACCTTCATAAGAGTAATCTACCATCACCACCTTCATAAGAGTAACCTACCATCACCACCTTCATAAGAGTAACCTACCATCACCACCTTCATAAGAGTAATCTACCGCCGTCACCTTCATAAGAGTAATCTACCATCACCACCTTCATAAGAGTAACCTACCATCGTCACCTTCATAAGAGTAATCTACCGCCGTCACCTTCATAAGAGTAATCTACCATCACCACCTTCATAAGAGTAACCTACCATCGTCACCTTCATAAGAGTAATCTACCGCCGTCACCTTCATAAGAGTAATCTACCATCACCACCTTCATAAGAGTAACCTACCATCACCACCTTCATAAGAGTAATCTACCATCACCACCTTCATAAGAGTAACCTACCATCACCACCTTCATAAGAGTAACCTACCATCACCACCTTCATAAGAGTAATCTACCGCCGTCACCTTCATAAGAGTAATCTACCATCACCACCTTCATAAGAGTAACCTACCATCACCACCTTCATAAGAGTAACCTACCATCGTCACCTTCATAAGAGTAATCTACCGCCGTCACCTTCATAAGAGTAACCTACCATCGTCACCTTCATAAGAGTAACCTACCATCGTCACCTTCATAAGAGTAACCTACCATCGTCACCTTCATAAGAGTAACCTACCATCGTCACCTTCATAAGAGTAATCTACCATCACCACCTTCATAAGAGTAATCTACCGCCGTCACCTCTATGAGAGTGTCCTCTGAAATCGATCTCGTTATCCTTTTCCTTATTCCTTTCAATGAATACTTATAATGTTATGTCATGTTGTAAAGAACAAGAGCACATCTATGTTTCTGTGGTTGGGGAAATTGAAGGCCTTCAGGATGTTCCGGACAAACCAACTAGGCATAAACTTCAAGTCAAGACTAACGTAGGTGAGTGTATTTGTATTTCAGGAGATACTTTTATTTGCATGTCTAAACTGCAACTCTGAAGTTTCCACGTAAAGTTGAATCTCGTAAAGTTGAATCTCGTAAAGTTGAATCAAGATCAGATATCTGCGTTATAGATCTTTCGTTTTAACCAAGAACTAATTTGTAAACTAGGTGACGCTGATGATAGCAAGTACCTGAATATGGAAAAAAAAAAGGTAAAAGAAAAGGGTTAAAATCAACGAAGGATTGTACAGTAGAAACATTGATTAAACCTCTTCAAGTATTGTACTACGTGATGTTGACAGTTCGACTTTTTAACATCAAGAAGTTGTTAATATTGTTTTTCTTGTACACTAGGTGGGGCTGATGTGGTAATGGATGATGACAAGTACATGCAGATGAAACAATCTAAAGGTAAGGGTTAAAATTCATAATGGGCTAAAAAAAATATGCCGATATCACCTTAAATGCTTACCTGATACAGAATATACTGACCATTCAATATAAAACTGCGTCATAAGCTTTTCCGACCAAGCAGGACAGCAGTAATATTAATAGTGATAAGTGGTGAAACCCAGAAGAGAAGCCAGGAAACTTATAATAAGCCTTGAACAACGATTAACATGGAAGGCATAAAAACCCATAACAAAAAAAACCCATAATGTAAGGACACATAGCAACAATATATGTTAAGTCATATGGTATGCGATATTCTTGTGACAAATTAATATCTTGCAGTGAAACGAAAGTACTAGATAGAATCAATTGAAATATTACCTGCCAATCAACACCAACAAAAAAACGCACTTCTTGTCTATAGTTCAAGGTAAAAGGAAAAATGTATAGCTATGTAAATTGGAAAAGGTGATGGTTTTGTCACGTCATATGTGTGATTCTACTTTTTTATGTTTTATAGCCAGTATATCCCAAATTATAGTGTTAGCATATATCTCACGGATTCAACAAATAAATGTTATCACTGAACCTGCGACGTAATGTTATCACTGAACCTGTGACGTCATGTTATTACTGAACCTGCGACGTAATGTTATTACTGAACCTGTGACGTAATGTTATCACTGAACCTGTGACGTAATGTTATCACTGAACCTATGACGTAATGTTAAAATTGAACCTGTGACGTAATGTAATTACTGAACCTGTGACGTAATGTTAAAATTGAACCTGTGACGTAATGTTATTACTGAACCTGCCACGTAATGTTATCACTCAACCTGTGACATAATGTTATTACTGAACCTGTGACGTAATGTTATCACTGAACCTGTGACGTAATGTTATTACTGAACCTGTGACGAAATGTTTTTTTACTGAACATGTGACGTAATGTTATCACTGAACCTGTGACATAATGTTATTACTGAACCTATGACGTAATGTTATTACTGAACCTGTGACGTAATGTTATCACTGAACCTATGACGTAATGTTATCACTGAACATGTGACGTAATGTTATTACCGAACCTGTGACGTAATGTTATTACTGAACCTGTGACGTAATGTTATCACTGAACCTGTGACGTCATGTTATTACTGAACCTGTGACGTAATGTTATCACTGAACATGTGACGTAATGTTATTACTGAACCTGTGACGTAATGTTATCACTGAACCTGTGACGTAATGTTATCACTCAACCTGTGACGTAATGTTATCACTGAACCTGTGACGTAATGTTATTACTGAACCTATGACGTAATGTTATCACTGAACCTGTGACGTCATGTTATCACTGAACCTGTGACGTAATGTTATTACTGAACCTGCGACGTAATGTTATTACTGAACCTGTGACGTAATGTTATCACTGAACCTGTGACGTCATGTTATTACTGAACCTGTGACATAATGTTATCACTGAACCTGCGACGTAATGTTATCACTGAACCTGTGACGTAATGTTTTTTTTACTGAACCTGCGACGTAATGTTATCACTGAATCTTTTGCGTAATGTTATCACTGAACCTGCGACGTAATGTTATCACTGAACCTGCGACGTAATGTTATCACTGAACCTGTGACGAAATGTTTTTTTACTGAACCTGCGACGTAATGTTATCACTGAATCTTTTACGTAATGTTATCACTGAACCTGCGAAGTAATGTTATTACTGAACCTGCGACGTATTGTTATTACTGAATCTTTGACGTAATGTTATCACTGAACCTGTGACGTAATGTTATCACTGAACCTGCGACGTAATGTTATCACTGAACCTGCGACGTAATGTTATCACTGAACCTGTGACGTATGTTATCACTGAACCTGTGACGTAATGTTATCACTGAACCTGTGACGTAATGTTATCACTGAACCTGTGACGTAATGTTATTACTGAACCTATGACGTAATGTTATCACTGAACCTGTGACGTAATGTTATCACTGAACCTGTGACGTATGTTATCACTGAACCTGTGACGTAATGTTATCACTGAACCTGTGACGTAATGTTATCACTGAACCTGTGACGTAATGTTATTACTGAACCTATGACGTAATGTTATCACTGAACCTGTGACGTAATGTTATCACTGAACCTGTGACGTAATGTTATCACTGAACCTGTGACGTAATGTTATTACTGAACCTGTGACGTAATGTTATCACTGAACCTGTGACGTAATGTTATCACTGAACCTATGACGTAATGTTATCACTGAACCTGCGACGTAATGTTATCACTGAACCTGCGACGTAATGTTATCACTGAACCTGCGACGTAATGTTATCACTGAACCTGTGACGTATGTTATCACTGAACCTGTGACGTAATGTTATCACTGAACCTGTGACGTAATGTTATCACTGAACCTGTGACGTAATGTTATTACTGAACCTGTGACGTAAATGTAGAGAAAGAGTTCGTTAGTGTGGTTTGTACAGAGTGCTCAATTCAAGTACGTTCTATAGGTAATTAGATAAAATATGATTTCTTGAGATTTTATTTCAATGATTCAATTTCTTGCCTAAGAGTAAAAATATAAAATGTAAAATATATAAACTGAGAGACGAAGGTAGGTTACTTGGTTTGACCTGTGTTTTATATACATATATGGGTATTATCAGTTTAATTGATTAACTGGTGTTAAAGTGCAAATAATTCATATTTTCTCAATAAACAATATATATATTAATAATGCACTTTTAGCAATATTGATGCAGTTTGGTAAATGATGTACCTTTTACTGTATATATCTATTCTATTTCTATTTCAATACATCGTAAAACCTATTACTTTAACATTGTAGATTGAATACACATTGATGCAATATTCTGAACTCAGAAACCAGACTGCTCCATTTTCGTTTCACAGACAAAATTTGTCTATATCATGATGAAAATGAGAAGGTACTATGTTGTGAATGAACCGAATCCTTAAAACATATGACAGACTTTAAGTTATTTTCGGATCGTTCATACTCTAGCGGACTGATAAAAACACTGCTTATGTTATTTCTATTTACCGATGTTATATATTACTTACTTTGATTAAACAATTCTTTCTTTCAGAATGTTTTTGTTAAACTAAATATTGTCCTTTTGGTAATGAACAGGTCTGAGACATGAATATATGAACACTATGGACGAACCAGGAGACACAACAAATGTCAAGGCCATCAAAAGTGAGGTTTATTCTTTCTATCTAATGAAGTTTTTTCGCTGACATACATAGAATATTCTACAGATTGTGTTTTTTACTTTTTCGAAATGCAAAACCTTGATTAGTATTTGTCAAGTTTCAAAATTGAATTTGTTTTCATATATCAAACTAGTCAATTTAATAGCAATATAAAACAAGCAATAATTGAAACGGCACAAGTATCACCAAACAACCCACGCCTTCATGCTGCACCTATGTACAAAATTTCATCAAATTCGGACAATATCTAAATGTCGACCAATCAAAAGCCTCGGTCCGGCTTATCGAACGAATGGCCGATTGAAAAACAAATATACTCTTGCACACCGCCTGTCATACAAACACTCTCATGAAAGTTTAGTTGTATCCCGCCTTAAGGTTTCCGAGAAACATGATAGAAACCTTGTCGGCGGATATGATAGAGGAAACGGAGGGAAAACAATATGTCTCCACAAACTTTGCGGAGCAAAAAACATTGATAATGTCATCAATCAGAAGTTTTATGATTCTGAGATAACTGTTTCTATAGAATATAATATATAGTGTTGTATATGTCTATCTTTTTACTATCATTTCAACACATTTTACCCGTTGCATTTCCATAAGGAGGTGCAATACCTGATGATGTCACTCATTCAGAGGATGAGGATGAAAACGATGGATTAAATCTGCCAAGAGGTAAGAGAATGCTGAAATAACATATGAATATCAAATACAATGAGTGAAAAGGGGAACACACAACTCTGTCAAAAAAGAAAATATTGTCAGTTGAATCAGCGGAATAAGATGTTTATATGTTTGTAATGACCTGGAGGGTGTCCAGGAAGTTGACCAGGAGGTTTTGTACTCAGGTATGGGAAATGATAGTTTAGTTCAGTTTAGTTTAGAACATTAGGCTTATGCTGGGGCGATGTATGTTTTTCATATAGCTACATATTCATACAATGAATTGCATAATATTAATTAATATTCATCAGATTGAAATAGGTTTGTAATGGTCACGAGGTTTTGTGCGAAGGTATGAGATAGTGAAAATTCAGTAGTAGAATATGGCGTCATACAGGTGATTATTCAAGGCCTGTAGTTTGATTTCTACCGGGATCGATTAATGTTTCTTATGGAACTAAAATCACGGATTTTTCAAAACTATTGTGTCTTTTGGTAATAAATTCAATTATCGCTGAATAAACATGAAAGATCTCTCATATGATGTCTAGCAAATACAATTATACCCCGCCTCCAAAATGGCTCCTTCACTGTTGTTACTCATATTACCACGTTTCTATAGATTAGTTATTACATATTTTGCTATTTACGCCCTGGGCACTGGACACTTGTTTATACTACACAAAATTGAGGAGTATTTTTTGTCGCCTCTAAAGACCGTAGGGAGGCCCTTGTTAACTCTTCAAAAAAGTTGAATTTTAGGTTAGTAGGTCAAAATGTTCTATTACTAAAATTGATCAAGAGTTACACCTCAGTGCCTTTTCAAGACCTCATGTTCATGGCCATACGTGGAAAACAGATAAATTGTGTGGAGTATTTGGATGGAATTTCTTTTCAGGTTTATGGGTTAAAGGTCATGTGATTGATACCTTGGAAGATAATACAGACAGGGTATAGTTTTGTGGAAGGACAAATTAGTCAGGTATCGAATGTGAAAGAACAAATGTGATTATATTCCGGTCAAAGGTCATGTGATCTGTTGATATTCATAGAATAACTATCACGCTTTTATTTCAATGCAATAACTTTCTTCTTGCCTTCACCTACCCACACTGATAATTTACTTCCCCTATCCTCTTTAACAATGACGTCATCAACATGTTTGTTGCCATTTGATATTATTTCGCTCCTTAATAAGAGCCTGCGTGAGTTGAGCGATGCTATTTGAAACGTTAAGGCGCCTCCTAACCATTCTTAATAGAAATGTTCGATTGAAGACATCACTGAGCTACATGGTGGCTAGTCAGGAACTGGAACATTGTTTTGAGCCAGAAAGCCACGACAACCCCTAGCAACATGTGGTCTCGCGTTGCCTTGGTGCAACGTAAGGTTACATGATGAATAAAAGGAAGAATGTGTGATCTAAATACCTGATCCCGATAATTTACTGCTGTAAGATTTCAAAGGATAACCACCAGAGGTGTTTTCACGCCTTGAGATATCCCTGCCCATACCACAACAGACCTTCCCTTGAATCTGTCGCTTTCCTATACGAAAGAGTCAGAACTACCGCTCACTACGACATCGGTGGAAACGTTGTTGTCCATCTGACATGCAATGCGTAAATCAAGACATTTTAGTGAACAACAGGGGTCTCTAATAGGCCGAACGAAACCAATTAGGTTCATGTGCAAGCAACCATTGCATTTGACGTTGGCGTCGCCTCTGCGTAAGTCGCAGATCAAAATAGGTGATCTTAAATGAAACTCCAGCAACCCGTTCCTATATTTTCTCGAACGCACTGGCCGACTATGATTACCGACACCTTGACGTGACAAGTCGGTCACGGACGTAGGAGAGTCGTTTGCCTCTATCCTGACGTCGCGACGTAATGCGAGGGCGTTCGCTACCTGGACGGTCACCCAATTCCCCTGTGACCCTGAGACGCCCAATCAAACGGGATAGTGTTGTCTCATGTACGCCATGTACGAGCATTGGCCCCGTCTCTATCGACTTTCACCCAATCGCGGCATTTCGCTGTACAGTCGCAAGAGTACCCCGTATGGCGCTTTCTTGAACAATCTGTTGAAAGCATGCAGCGTCGTCGAGCGTGATCACAGTCGACTTGATTTTAACCACAGAATATTTTCAATAGTGTACGGGGATAGATCAGTGAGAAATTAAATCGAATTTAGACCACGTTTCTAAAAGTTATATCAGAGAAACCGAACTTTGGTTTCTCTTTCCGCTAGCGTATATAAAAACACATGCAATATTACCTCTCTAGGACAAAAACTGTCGCAATTGCTTTAATACAAATTGATAATGCAGGCATGACCAGCAAAAATGCAAAGATGTGAATATCTAGATGGTAACTGTATTAACTATTTTATAGAGCAAGAACACGTGAATGACCAAACCGAAAAACAAAATTGAAACAGTACTTGATGAACCGTTCAGCAAATCCACTACAGGTAAGTATCCATAAGAATTCCGAATGGACGCAATGTTATGGCAGAGGTTGGTATCTTATGAATTCCGAATGGACGCGATGTTATGGCAGAGGTTGGTATCTTATGACTTCCGAATGGACGCAATGTTATGGCAGAGGTTGGTATCTTGGCAAGAACATTTAGACCAATGGACACAAAGTTGTGTTTGGCAGGTATAGGTATCTTAATCTGGACTTTTAGACCGTACTTTATCAATAGACACCAAGGATTTGCCGGCAGATGTAACGGCGTGGCCGTCAGAGGTTGGTATCTTAACCCAGACTTTTAAACAGTAGTTTGCCTATGATGTCATCGAATTGCTGCCTGTAGCATGTATATTTCGTCATATTTAATGTTGATTTATTTAAGAAAAAATGCTGATTTTAATCTGCATATGACTAAGAATTGACCTGAACAACAATGAGGACTTAAAATAAATTGTTTTCAGCATGTATATAGATAGAGAATTCATTCCGTGCATTATCAAGCGGATTTTCTCTTAGTTAAAAGAGAATTAATTTTCTACACGACAAAACTTGTCGGAAAAGCCCGAAGATGTCCGATTGTATAAGTATTTTGTTTTAACGACGTGTTTTGTTTATAATCAACAGGTAACTACGGAGGACTGATATAAAGTTTCCAAAGAAAACGCACAAATGTCGGGACTTTTAGTAAGGCGTCAATACTCTTGTCTGGCTCTCTGTTATACATTTAGAAAAACAAACAAATAAACATGTATTTTTAAAGTTACAAGAGACCAAATAGGGAAGATTAGAACATGATGGATAATAATTATGAATCTGCATACGGCTTTTTCGTCCTTCTTGAACCAATCGGTGATATATATCGATAATTAGATGAAAATGCAAAGGACAAGCTAGGGAAGGGAAGCTAGGGAAGGGAAGCTATGTCGAATAAATCCATCATAAACATATTTACAGTCATAGTTCATAGATAATACTAAATCAATAACTTTAGATAACCTTTTCAGTTCATTCATTTACATTTATCAAATCGATGTATCTTTTGTCCAAGGTCATCCGTTATATCAATGTCACTTATTGTTCCATGGACATCGTTTGTATCAGGATAATTAATCAGTTGAAGTCGATCTATCATATTAAGATCACTTTTTGTTTAAATGTTACCCATCAACTAATGTTACAAGTTTAAACTTTATATTATGGTCATTCAAGGTCATCCATTTTATCAGTCATTAACCGTTCCAACGTCATCCATCACATCAATGTCACTATCGTTCCAAGGTCATCCATCAAACCAAGGTCACTATTGTTCCAAGGTTATCCATTATATCAAGATTACTGTTGTCCCAAGGTCATCCATTATACCAAGGTCACTATTGTTCCAGGGTCATCCGTCATACCAAGGTCACTATTGCTGAAAGGTCATCCATCATACCAAGGTCACTATTGTTCCAAGGTCATCCATTATTTTAAGGTCACTTATCGTTCCATGGTCATCGTTTGTATCAGGATAATTAATCCCTTATTGTTTCAAGATTAAAAATTATATCGAGGTATCTAATTAAGGTTATCGAAAATAGCATGGTCACTTATTTCCACCTAGCTGTTCAAATAGAATTCACTAGTCGCTCCAAGATGATTCATTATGTCAGGATTACTAAGGTCACATATTGTCCAAATCAGTCATTAATCGTTCAAAGGTCGTCAATTATATATCAAGGTCGATCAATATCATGCATTATATCAAGGTTATAAATTGTTCCAACAATAGCATCAATCATCAATCATCAGAGAAGACATTTCCCACGCCGAGATAAATCATTTATTAAAGATTATTTTTATTGCAAATTTTACTTCTGAGACGTATTGATGCATAATTTTCAAATATCTATTTTGATCTATATTAAGTTAAATACAACGCCGTATATAGACTTGGTGTGTATTTAGACGTGATTTCTACCGGTATATTCTACATATTAAAGCGTGCATGTAATAGGATTGATTTTAAAACGATTTTGTCACCAATTCTTATTGCCTGTAAAAGGTCAGATGACTATCCATACAAAAACAATAATGACATCTAGTGCAGGAAAAAAAATTAGTCAAAAATGCTAATTGATTGGATAAAAAATATTACTGCTCCTGCGTGGTCCAACAACGTTTGATGTCTTACGCACAATGACAACAAAGGCATTCAGGAGGGCAATTTCATTGAAACTTTGGGTGATCTTTATTATTCTGTGATCTATAAAATACATTAATGAGTAGTAATACTACTAGTATTTGGATTGTATAAAGTGTAAAAAGTATAATTTGCATGTTGCCTCTTTCAAGGAACACTGACTTGCAATATCTTCTATTCTTATAGATATCGTTAATAACCTTTTAATTTCGGTCGACTAACCTGAGAAATAATATCAACCTCAAACGATATTTTTCTCTAGTTGATAAGACCATGTATCGACCTTATCAAAAGGCTATAACTGTATATATTTAAGTGTTTACAAGTCGTATTGATACACAATCTTTAAGTATCATTTGACGGATGTGACATTGTATACACTGCTATATGTGGATTGAATTTGCGAAATTGCCTTGTTTTATCATATAACTATTTCAGGCTTTTGATTCCGATCGATACATTGTTTCATCAACCTAAAAAATATCAAACACGGACATCAGCCAATTTTTTTTTTTTTTTTTTTTTATTCATTGACGCAGGCTATCATTGCGCACTGGACTTTGATAATTAAGCTTAATTCACGTATGAGAAAAGCTTATGTTAAATTAAATCAAATGTGTTCATTTCAGTCTAAATGAAATGTTCACATTATTTACCGAGTTTCATATATGGTAGACAAATTAAGATATGTTTATTTAGTCAATTATAGAATAAAATACACATGTTACTTTTGCACTTAATTTGGACATGTCAATTATAGACTTAATTCCATGTTCTAATTTTAGACATGATCTAGAAATGTCAATTATAGAATAAATGACATATTATCCAGGATAACAGTCACCGTGTTATTAATATCGTTGACATCAGTTTGTTTTTTTCATCCCCGGAAAAATTCTCAGCCAGACAATTTTCGATAACTCGAAGACGAAAATTCCGTTTGTAGCAATTGATTTTTGTAAAGGATTAATGGAATTGGTCAATTCGCTCATCAACTCAGTGTTATTTGTTGCAAGAGGTACAAGATATAGACAAAGTATCAGAGATATATGGAAGTTTTGAAGTATTCATGTTCATGTAAGCTATGATATTTTTTTTCAACGATGCGGAAATAATTCTAACATAGAAAATGTAAGAGGATATACTGAACAGTCCTACAACTAACAAATCGCTTAACATTGTCAAAGATGTTCGACTACTGTACAATGCAATAAATTAACTGTGAAACTACATGTTCATTGGGGAAACTGCTCGGATGGAATTCAGATCGTTCTACATGAACAAAACCATATTACTGAGATAATTTGTTTAAAAGGTAAACAATTTTGCGAGATTTGCGGAACTAGGTTTTTCCTTTAAAAATGTCGTCGTCGTTGTTGTTGTTGTTAATATAAGTACATATATCAGACATACTAGAAATAAACCAGACTTCAGTTCAAGGGCAACATAACCAACAGAAAATTCTACTTTACACTTTAAGACAAGTGACAAAATCAGGAATATCACTTGTCTTTCCGAGAAAGTAACTACATTCCTTTAAAATTTGTAAGGAAAACCGGACCATACATCAGCAGTTATATCACAATTAACTGTAGAGATTTTGAAAATTGTCGTATTCTAATAATGATGTAAAAGAAGTGGGAAAGCTTGATCTTTTTATAGCGTTAGTCGGATTCTGTCAGTCATTCACGTGACGAAGCATGTTTTTTTTCGCTAAGGTAGTAATGCTGTTGCCTATTACACTCAAGATCTAGGTTTGATTCCCTGTCGTTATGCTGGGAAGAAATTAAATTTCCACGTGTTCTTTCAAGAACACGCAAATCTTGTATAATTCCTCTTTTGATTTATTACATTGTCGAGTATTTTTCGGAAAGATTATAATGTGAAACTAGATGACATGTATATTCAAGAAACGGATATCATAAAAAAAAATCTTGATTTCCCCTGTTCTATCACGGAAATTTCCATCGTGCACAGATAGATATGGTGTCAGCGTATATCTAATTAAAAGTCTTATATTTGATGTGAAAATATTGTTCCATATTTTTCTGAAAGAAAGAAGTGTGAAACTAAACCACGTGTGTTTATTTAAGATGTGTTATATCTTATGCATCGCTGATCAAAATAAATTTCTATTGTTAAGCTGATAAAATTTGTTATAGTATTATTGTACTGTATTAGTGATTTGTCTTATGCTCTGTTGTATTTTATTATTGATTCCAATTGCAGTTTTTCTTAAGTAATTGACACAATTCAAAAGATTTTGTGAAAATTGACATTATCTCGTAGCTGCGACCATTTGTGCTTATTCAAGGTCTCCTTGTTAACCTACGAGACATGTTACAGGAACAACATACTTTTGCACACAAATCAATTTGACTCAAAACAATTGCTATTTGTAGCAAAGCTTAGAGCCTCGGCAAGCCTCTTGCTGACCAGCCAAACCCTTACACTTGGGTTGACGGAACAGGCGAGAGATGTGAGATTCTATTTATCGTTTTCTTTTGTTAATACTTTGCCATTGATGGATAAGTTTTGAGTATGAATCGCTATTTTCACCGGTATTATCACCTTTGTAATTCACTGCAGTTCTTTATTGACACGTGACTATAAAATCCACGACAAAGTAATTTACTAATAGGGTATACGATGAATTCACTTGCTTAAGAAATAAAATAATTGAGGAAAGCCTTGCGTGACTTTCCTTGCATAGCAACGACATTCGACTTCCTCCCGTTCAGAAGACACGCTTCTTTAAGGATATCACCGCTACATAACCAAAAATATTTTATTATCATTATATATCAAGTTCCAGGTGTAAAAAAATGTTATTCTCTTATATAACCATGACCTTAATCAGCTGGAATGAGAGTGTTTTAGATGAAGCTTGAACAACAGTCTTCTGTGGTATTCAGGGAAACACCTCCTTCATTTCAATACGATTACAGTTGCTTTGTGGAATAATGTTCCTCTCCAAAATATAGAGAAAATAATCGTTATATGTAAATGGTATGCTGCTTCATCAGGTATTGAACTGTTGACTAGAAACATGATATAATGGTCATATCACATTCACTGTACGACTAACAGCTAGGTTTTAATAATCCAGGAGGAAAATTGAGATGTCGTCATTCGGAAATGATACTATTCGCAATACAAGCAGCAATATCATAGGTTCGCAAATAATAAAAACCTTCATTAAATACATATTAGATGGATCATTCGTGTAAATTCAAATTAAATCAAATATTAGTCCTGGTTCCATCTGTCTTTTTCAGTTTTGTTATCAAGTTTCAAGGTCTCAAAATCGACAATGATTCACCGGATCGGCATATGCTGACGTACGTGTTGTTGGGTCTAACGTTATATATAAACCTTTTGATTTGGAATAAGGAGCTGTAGACAAAGTCTGACAATCTTCTCGACCACGATAACTTCTATATTTATCAGTATGGCGTCTGGATTTCTTCTTTTTTGGAAAGTACTGTATTTTGGCGTGGTACCTCCGACGGCATTATTGAGTGTTGTAGTAAACAGCGTTTTAATGTACGCCATGAGAATAGTTGGTAAGTGGGATACCAACACGACAACATTCTTCGTCTTGACAACATCAGATTTGAGTCATGCAATATTTGCGATTTTCGGATCGTGTACACGTGCTGTTATGTATTTTGGCAGCCAGACTGTACACAGACTCTACCCAGTCATGATGCCAGAACTATATTGGTTTGTATATCCTATACCACTTTACTTTTCCAAAACTTTACTGGCAATCATGTCCATTGAACGATTTATTGCTGTCCGTTATCCAACAAAGCTAAAACAAATTTGGACAAAAGGACGCCTCGTCATTATGATAACAAGCAGTTTTGGATTCATTGTTCTACTTGGGATACCGAAAATGTTATACCTGTCAGGTTCTGTAAACGCTAACGACACATCTATATCTGGGGCCGAAGTTATCATCATAAACCATGCCATATCTGGTACGGCAAACGCGTTGTGCGTTATGGCCTTCGAATTCCTGCCTATTATCATTGTATGTACTTTTGGCGCTGCAATTGTAGTGATTTTATGGAAAAAGGTTTATGCCAACCGAAAGGTGGATAATTTATCGCAAACAACCTCTACTGAGCATGCTTCAAGTGTGAATAGAACCAGACCCGCTGATAACTGTCATTGTTACCATGGAAATGCAAACAAAGGAACATGCATACATAACCAAGGGCAATCAATAAGAACTGTTCAAGAAGCATGCTCTAGCCGCAGCTCTGACGGTACCAGGATTATGATCAAAACATCTGCATTGGATACAACGGAAAACATGTCCTCCTGCTTGGTCAGGAAGGATCCACCAGTTCGTCCTCCACCGACACAAATCCCCAGTCATCATCGTAGACTTTCTACATACCAATCCAGGATAACAGTCACTATGTTATTAATAGCGTTGACATCAGTTTGTTTCTTCATCCCCGGGAAAATCCTCAGCAAGTTAACTTTGGATATTTCGAAGACAAAAATTGCATTCGTAGCAATTGATTTTTGTATAGGATTGATGTATTTCATGGAATTGGTCAATTTGGTTATCAACTCAGTTGTGTTTGTTTCAAGAGGTACAAGATATAGACAAAGTGTCAGAGCTATATTGAAATGTTGAAATATTCATGTTCCTGGGGCCTGGCTATGACCTTTTCAAAAGGATGCGGAAACATAGCTTACGTTCAGCATGTTAGTAGATACTCGGTACGGGCCTTCAACTAACAGATTTCTTCAGAATGTCGAAGATGTTCGACAACTATATAATGCAAATGATAAACTGTGAAACTATGTTTCCTGCTGTGGTGGATATCTGCATCAACAAAACTATCTTATTGGAGATAATTTGTTTAAAAGGTTAACACTTAGGTTCGTTTTGTTGAGCTAATGTTGTTGTTGTTGTTGTTGTTGTTGTTGTTGTAATATTGGTGAAATTATATTCTGTATTATATGTGGATTTTATTATAACTGTAAATTAGTTAATTAAGATTGTTAGCTATAATACATATACGAATTTAATATCATTATCTTTAAAAATAAAATCTTCTTATCACATGATATACCATTCTCTGTGTAAACAACTTTGAGGTAACGCTCTGATAATAGTGATTTGTAATTACGTCACCGTATTTAATTTGCTTAATAAAAGAGTTGATAGCAGACTAAAAGTATACATCATGACCAAGATATAATAAACAAAATAGCGTGATTTTATTATGATATTCCATTTCCCAGACGGGTTTTATAACATTAGATTTTTTGTCCATGCCTCCATGCGTCAATGCGGTCATGCATCTTAAGAAAAACTTCTAAAGAAAACACAAATCGAAAAAAAAATTAATATAGAAAGCTACTTGTGTCACTTGCTTAGAAGTCGCACAAATTATATGTACAGCGTTTGACAGACTTACGTTCCAATTTCATCAAAATCGGACAAATTCTAAATTTTGACGAATCAGAATCTGGAGCTTGGCAGCCATAGTCAACTCTTTATACGAACACGACGGATGTCACGTTATCATCCTGTCCATTACGTTCCATTAAGTTATTACCGGGTATCATTTAGACCAATCAGAGACAAGCAAATGGCGACCATATTGTTGAAATGTGAAAATGAATATACACTTCCATACCATTTCGTTCAAACACAAAATGAACACCGCAGTTGTTTTCAAAATATCATCGTATTACTTGACATACATACCAAATTTCATCGAAATCGGATGATTTTTAAATTTCGACCAATAAAAAGCGTATATTTAACGGCTATTTTGTCAAGTTCCGTCACATAGAACAAAGGTTATTACTCATATGAGTTCAACCAAGCAGATGCAGCGATGGTCATCTTGAATGTTTGGTCCTAATAATTTGAAACTGGGTGTATAAGCAGAAACCATACTGAGTATGCGGAGTCCGATCGGATCATGATCGCCAAAGTAGTTTGAAAACTTTTTGAGAATAGTAACAGATAAAAAATTTTGAAAAAAATATTTTTTATCATATTTTTATCTATTTATTCATTTCTATTTCATTTTATTTTCATTATTATTATTATTGGTTTGTTTTTGTTTTTATAACAATCAGTTACCCGACTTCGTTCGGAGTGATTTAACTAGCGTTTCTAATTCTTACTGAATGACAGTATGCATATGAATTTGGATTTGTCTCCCCTGTTACGATAACCTCCGCGGTATATTAACATAGCTACCAAGATTACAATCGATATTGTGACGTTGACAGGACATGTAGGGGGTCTATATACACGATCCAGAAGACTATATCTTTATATTGATAAGATGTAGCAATATCCGTTTACTCCAGATCATTTAACTAGACATATAATGTCTTTGTTTAAATGTCAATCAGTTAAATCAGACGTCAGCCGGCCCCGGACGGATCCTATCTGAAAACATTACTGAAATATCAAATCTCGAAAATTCGGCATGAAGATTATGTGTTTTGTTTTGCGACGAACAAATATCAACATGTTATACATATTCTAGTCGAGTTTATGATAAGGAGACGGTCTACTTGATATCTCCCCATGTTATAACTCACAGGGATTCGGCTCCAATTTCCAACTCATGTTCCGTCTATTTATATATTTTATGTATCAATATATAATATATATTCGTGGGAGATAAAAATAAGGCGAGAAACGTGTCATTTTCTTATAATAAGACGAGGCTTTAATTTACTTATATTGTAAACTTTAATGATTAAAAATAAAACAACTATAAAAGCTTTAATGATAATCAGGTGTGATAAAAACTGTCTCTTTACTAACAGGAGTATGCTTATTTGTAAAACTAGTAATTGTACAATAAATGCAGAAGACAAAGGAGGCAAATATACTTCAGCTCATAGAAGTTACTGACGTCCTGGTTCGTGATACAGTATATGAATACAAGTGTTAGCTCGACCTATATAATAAATAGTTAAGTTTGTCTTTCCTTTTTTTTTCTTTTTTTTTTTTAATTGGTGGTATGCATTTGAATATTATATACAAACTGTTGTTACCACAAAATATTAGTTTACATTTTGAATAATGTTTTCGCATCTGAGCTGCTCCTCGGGGAAAGACAATGTCACTTAAAGGTAATGATATGTACATTTATATAATTATCAAGAAGACACGAAATCCGGATTTTTTTTTCACAAGGAGTGCACCACGTATAACAATATATTATCACATGTTCTTTACTTTAAACATATTTTATTGTCAAAATTAACTTGAACAATGGATTTGGCAGAGGTTATTACAACGTATTGGAGTCTTTCTTTAATCAAGTACTTGAAAAAATATCAAGTTCATTTCACTTTATAAAATATAGGTTTTTTCGGAGTTGGAATGCCAGGAACAGTCATAGCTCATGCACTCGTCACGACTCGTATGATTCCGTAACTTCACCGATCTTGACGAAGGTTACCGGAATCAGACGAAGGAAGCCGATTTACACCCGAATAGTCTGCATTGTGTTAATTATGACGTCAGAATGAGTGGTGCATAATTTTAGCTGGGTATTATAAGACGGATACTTACGAATGATAGTTGATAGTTTACACTGTAAATATAACCAAGCGAGGGAATAAATGACAGACTGTGTCAATGTGTCTACACTTCAATAATTTAAAATGATTAAATACCAATGTTGTTTGCCAGAGTATTCGACTATTTGTACAGCTGTTTTGTGACCAATACAATAGCTATCTGATATGATTGACTGGAGTTAGTGACTATCTGATTGGAGCGCTACCTACCACAGGTACTAAACAGTTAATGTAGACCATGCTCGACCGACAGGGGTACACATTTAATTACATGTACACAGCCATGTCAAATGTGGCCAAATAAACCAGATCGAAATTAACACGAGTTTTACCACTATATTGAACTTCACACGAGCAAAAAACACGGAGATTTAACTTCACACGAGAAATACCACGGATATTGAACTTCACACAAGGAATACCACGGAAATCGAACTTCGCACGAGAAATAACACAGAGATCTAACTTCGCACGAGAAATAACACAGAGATCGAACTTCCATGAGATCGGAATCCACGCGGGAAAAACGGGATATACGAGATCTACCGGAAGTAATGTCATAAAAGGTACAGTACTAAATGTTTGTTTTTATATAGTATGTATTATTTAACGTCCTATCAACAGCTAGGGTCGCGTGTGGTGAAGTAAATTACAGTGTATGATATATTAACCCTCTGTTATAAAATCCAAAACAACCGGTATATAAATTATGTTTTGGAAACCAGTGTACATTCCCTCCAATACCATACCTTCTGACAAGAAAAGACTCAAAACTTGAATAATCGCCGACAGATTGGTACAATGTCATCAAGTCACACAGCTCACGTGTCTGATATCCCATCAAATCTCATTCTGTACAAATTTTATGAATTGATTGGACATTTCCAATCAATCACCTTGATAAGTATTAACTAGATTTATATATATTCAATCAAAATAAATATCATGCGCACTGTCGGAGCGACTGTCGCTAAATGACCAGACATTCACATAGCACAAGCACGTGCACTACTCGACTACAACGCCGCCTATCAGAAAATATGACAATGAAAGGAAAACATTTATCGGCGTATTATGTTTTATTAAACTCCGATGTTTATATCATTTTGCTAATGTGATACATAACTACATCTGTACTGTGATGCCATAATTAGTTTGACGTCTTGTGAATTAATCCTTACGTACCGAAAGACAGAGAAAAGTAATGAGAAAACATCGCTCTTCTAATAAAAAATCGATTTGATTCTTTTCAAAATTGTTTAAAAAATAAAATATGTATATAAATAATACATTGATAAGTTACAAAGGTATTTAATTGATTCATTCATTTATTAAAATCACCGCGCATTGTTCCCTTTTCCCTCGCCGCACGACACGTGAAATGAAAATAAAAACATTTTCAATTTCATCTGTAATGGAAATTCAAACAATACACTTCAGTTAAATCATTATACGTCAAAAAGGTTAAGAACGGTATATATTTTATGTGTTTTGGTCTTGAAACACAATAAAGGTATGTCGTATTTCAACTTAGAGTTATCAAACCAGCTTGAGTCTATCTTCTATGTGTATCTTCTATAAAAAGTTCATTTTCTATTAAACGGTTCAGCCCATTTCGGGAGCACATACCTAGAGACGTAATTCACAGTATCAAAATAAAAAATATTAATAACAATAATAATAAAACACACAAACAGCATGAGCAGACAAACAAAAACTGGAGGTCTTTGACGGAGGTCTAATATACCAACATATTTGTTTTACCTGACGTTGACAAACTGCGCACAAACATTTATTACTTGGCTGGGACAAAAAAGAGTTTAGAATGATAAAATTACTATCTTTTATCTTGTATACAGATTAGGGTGTGAGGAGTATTTATTTCATTCTTGTAAATCTGGCTTTGAAGAAGTTTGGTGAAAAGTCAATTTGACCCTTCTAGCTCCAAACGCCAGTCGCTGGGGTTAAGATCAAAATATTCATACCAGCAAACGGTAAACTTGGGCATATTATGAAAATGTAGTTCCGTAGTGCTTTCTATCAGTTCAAACATAAAATCAAAGAATAAAATGCAAACGTGTAATTTCTCTTTATCCACATTAGTAACTTAACCCTTCTCAAAAGTCCTTGGCATTCACATCTTATATAAAGCACATTAAGACCCGTGTATCTCGAGATCTGGTGATCGGTAAGCATTAAGCTTATCTGACCAATTTTCTCCCAACTAACCTTTTATAAAAAAAAAATTTCGGCCATTTCTTGTCTATAACCCCAATCCTACTTGAATTATTCTCAATTGAAAATTAAACAAAATGTAAGCGATATCAAAAGTGAACCCTCTCCAGGCTGAAAGGGGGTCACGGGGTTGTAACAGATACGTTTGAACCTTACCAAACCATAAACATGACGTCCATCGCTAAGTTCAAAGTACGACTAAAGAAAACTATTTTCCACTAGTTCGATTTTTTTGTAGATATAAGTCTGTGTTACATGCATAACTGACTGTGAATTTTATACTTATGTTGTATTTGTTATCCATTCTGTAAGTGGACCCCCGGGTCTGTAAAAATGGAAATAAATAAATAAATAAATAAATAAATAAATAAATAAAATAAATAAATAAAATAGATAAATAAATAAATAAATGACTGATCCAGGTTAAAACGATTTGACAATAAAATGTATATCACTACAAATATGAAATAGAAACACAATAATTTTGTTAAAACGATAGTAATATCAAGAACTACGTACTACGTACTACTATATAAATATAGTATCCACACAGGAATATATTTATATATAGATATATTTTAATCCAGTATTGTTAATTAAATATTTGTCATTTACAGATCTTGGAAAATAAATCAATTTGCTGATTTTCTGGCATCACCGAAGACATGGATAAAAATCACCTCGATATCCCAACACAGATTAGTAACGATAAATCTAGAAGGATACCGGAACCGGAAACGAGTGTGAGAGAAAAAGAACGGCATGGACGTACAGGTCATAGTACCATACGGAACGCTGACGGCACTCTTACCAAAGTGACAAGTTTTGGTGATTCTGCTTTGGATGATCTTCATTACGTAACTGTATTCGGCGAAGACAAACGGAGAAGGCGGCACCACCATTACGATGACGTAGAACCCACCGGTGATATCCTTGACAACGGGAATGTAACATTGGACAAGTTCCGTTTTGATTATTTATTTGGTAGTGGATCTAAAAGCCCTAAACCGGAAGAGGAGTTCAACCATGTGGAACCCCAATACAAGAGAGTAGTAAGTAGGGATATACCTTATTACGGGTCGCCGGAAATAGTTACAAGTTTCACCACTTCACGAAAATTAGGAGAAGTGTCGAAAATAGTACCGATACAAGACGGTAAGGCTTGGATAAACACAGTCGGGGATTCATTTTTAACACTGATTGATCAAACAGGAAAACGACTCAACCGGTCACCAGTTTATGATAATTGTATTTGGGACTTCGCCTTAAACAGAAAACATAAGATCTTTATAACGGTGGATCGCAGTTCTCTTGTGCATGCGTTGACACCGTATGGCGAGCAAACAGCAGCTGGAAATTTCTTGGGATACCAGCCCTACGGAATTGACGCGACGGAAGATGGCAGACTTCTCGTTTGTATTCGTCCATTAGCTGGAACAAAGGGTCACAGCAAATTAGTAATCATTGGCAAAAATGGCCAAATCATGCGCGAAGTTGAAACACGCGAGGACAGAAAGACGCCATTGTTTCTGGATCCCTACAATGTCCACTGTATCAAGAATGGAAAAATATTCATTCGCGACGGGAACACGAAAGTCGTGTGTATCACTGAAAAGGGTAAACATTTGTACACGTGGTCAAATCACCAAGATGACCTTGACACGGAGGAAGAAGAGGTGTTTAACCCCTCACGTTTGACCTCTGACCGTCACGGGTCACTGATTGTGTCGTCAAAGGATGCTAATAAAGTGTATATTCTGACTGTAGACGGCCAGGGGCTGCGCTGTCTTCTGGATCTCACCCACGGGATTCACGCCCCGTGGGGGCTAGGTGTAGATAAAGACGGAAATATCTGGGTTTCGTGCAAGGATAGACAAATGCACATAATAAAATACTGACTTAGGCGTAAACTTTCAACGGAGGTGAAGACAGTTACAGCATTTGTCATTGACGTTGACGAATTAACGGCACTGGTTTATCGGAGTTTGTTCCGAACGCACCGGAACTGACGCCATCCCATATCATTTTTATATCAAGGTGATAGATAATGTATACCGTACTGTAAGTTAAAAAAAAAATGTTATGCAGCCATTTCCGGCGGAGAATTACAGCAATTTGGTGAAAGGCACTGTAATCTGAGCGAGGTGTTCCGAATGCTGAATTCTGAATCTAACTCTGTTCTGAAAGGTTACTATGAATCCCATGTATCTTTTTGATCATATAAATACATTGTATAAATGATTTTCAATTCTCGTCAGAGTTTATCGGTGTTGCACTTTATTTTGTAAATATGAATTTTATATTAGTTTCTCTATGCAAGGAATAATGAAATGTATTTTCCTGCCTGGAAGGCGATTTGTACTTATCTCGAGACGCAATCTTAGATACGCATTCTTAATACAACTATGCTAATGTCTTGACTGATTTAAGCCCCGAATGTGCTTGCCTTTACATAATTGCTGAAGGGACCTGTTAAACCGATATCCAGCCCATACACTTTACGCTCCTGTATTAAAGCCTGACTGATATCGTGTGTGTCGTAGGCAACCATCTATGAAAATGTCAACTTTATTTTTTACGATAGATTACGAAACCTGTTACATGTATATTAACATGATACTTAATTTATCACTCTTGTCACCTTGACGACTAGTAAATTGTCACCTTGCCACTTGTCACCTTGTCACCTTGTCACCTTGTCACTTGTCGCCTTGTCACTTATCACCTTGTCACTTGTCACCTTGTCACTTGTCACCTTGTCACCTTGTCACTTGTCACCTTGTCGCCTTGTCACCTTGTCCCTTGTCGCCTTGTCACCTTGTCACCTTGTCGCCTTGTCACTTGTCACCTTGTCACCTTGTTACTTGTCACTTGTCACCTTGTCGCCTTGTCACTTGTTACTTGTCACCTTGTCACCTGTCACATTGTTACTTATCACTTTGTCACTTGTCAACTTGTCTACTTGTCACCTTGTCACTTGTAACCTTGTCGCCTTGTCACTTGTTACTTGTCACCTTGTCACCTGTCACATTGTCGTATTGTCACTTTGTCACTTGTCAACTTGTCTACTTGTCACCTTGTCACTTGTAACCTTGTCGCCTTGTCTACTTGTCACTTGTCGCCTTGTCACTTATCACTTTGTCACCTGTCACTTGTCACCTTGTCGCCTTGTCACTTGTCACCTTATCGTCTTCTCGTCTTGTCTACTTGTCACCTTGTCACCTTGTCACTTGTCACCTTGTCACCTTGTCACCTTGTCACTTGTCACCTTGTCACATTGTCGCCTTGTCACCTTGTCACCTTGTCACCTGTCACATTGTCGTATTGTCACCTATCACATTGTCGTATGTCACCTTGTCACCTTGTCACTTGTCACCTTGTCACTTGTCACCTTGTCACTTGTCGCCTTGTCACTTGTCACCTTGTCACTTGTCGCCTTGTCACTTGTCACCTGTCACCTTGTCTACTTGTCACATTGTTACTTGTCACTTTGTCACCATGTCGCCTTGTCACTTGTCACCTTGTCACCTTGTCGCCTTGTCACCTTGTCACCATGTCGCCTTGTCACTTGTCACCTTGTCACTTGTCACCATGTCACCATGTCGCCTTGTCACTTGTCACCTTGTCACCTTGTCACTTGTCACCATGTCGCCTTGTCACTTGTCACCTTGTCACTTGTCACCTTGTCGCCTTGTCACTTGTCACCTTGTCACTTGTCGCCTTGTCACCTTGTCGCCTTGTCACCTTGTCACCTTGTCACCTGTCACATTGTCGTATTGTCACCTATCACATTGTCGTATTGTCACTTTGTCACCTGTCACCTTGTCATATTGTCGCCTTGTAACTTGTCACTTGTACCTTGTCACTTGTCACTTGTCACCTTGTCCTTTGTACACTTGTCACCTTGTCACTTGTCGCCTTGTCACTTGTTACTTGTTACCTTGTCGCCTTGTCACTTGTCACATTGTCACTTGTCACCTTGTCACCTGTCACATCGTCGTATTGCCACTTTGTCACCTGTCACCTTGTCACCTTGTCACTTGTCGCCTTGTCACTTGTTACTTGTCACCTTGTCGCCTTGTCACTTGTCACCTTGTCACATTGTCACCTTGTCACCTGTCACATTGTCGTATTGTCACTTTGTCGTATTGTCACTTTGACGCCTTGTCACTTGTCACCTTGTCTTGTCGCTTATCGCTTTATCGTCTCGTCACCTTGTCGCTTTGTCACCTTGTCACCTTGTCGCCATGTCACCTTGTCGTCTCGTCACCTTGGCGCTTTGTCATTTTGTCGCCTTGTCATCTCGCCTTCGTCATCTACTTAGCATCTTGCGGTCATTTCTCCGGCTTTCGCCTGGGGTATTTTTTCGAGTTCTTGCTCGAAATGTAATTCTGGAAAGGTTAGAGTATTTTCTTTAAAGACCAACTATAGATGGAATAAATCTGAGCTCATTTCTGGTCAGAATCGAGCTTAAAACATATAGCCTAGTGCACTTTAAAGACACATATTTAATTATAGACCATGATGGATATATAGTCGTAAGTTTTGTATCATACTTTTGTACAAGACTTTTGAGTGGAAAAAACTTTTTGTTAGATCTATAAAATGTCAGAATAGACACCTTAATGCTGGTGCAGACATTCATGAATGAAGAAAAAAAACCGGAATACATGTGTTTTAATCTTAAGTACATTTGTAGCTATGAATTGCTTTTCTAGTTACACAGTACAAAGTTGCACATTGAGTACGTGGTATATACCCTATATCTTTACCCAGTTACGTAATGTAGACCTGATCAGTATACCAGCATACAGGTACGTAAATAAATACATACATCCCTGGTAGCTATATACCAAGTTATTTCATCCTCGCCTTCAGCAAGATATTTCCTTGTTCAGGAAGTGAATTCGTCTGCCATTTTCTACCAAAGTTCTCAGAAGCAGCGGACTTGCCCTTCTCACAGACGCATACATCCCTGCCCTCGAGAGTAAACCCCGTTACCATGGAACTAGGGAATTCCCCAGCTTCGTGACGTTACACTCGGGTGTCATAAGCGAAGGGCGTGGTATTCCGTTAACACGTCTCAGGGCATTGAAGGTAGGAATTGTTTGAGTATATGTATGAACTTTGAGTATATGTATGAGGTTTGAGTATATGTTGCTGGTGTTTGGAACATGTGGAAGATGTCCATGTGTTATTGTATGTCTGTTCAATGGTATCAATTTTACAGATAATGTTAAGCCATGCTCCATTCTATTATCTAACCAATTGTACAGGTGTACGGCCATGTTCCAGCCTCAGCAACTATACGTAGTAGGGCTGACATTTCACCTTATCGATTACCTGTATTAACCACTGTTACTACCTCTCGGGTAGACAAAGGACTGGTGGTGTAGAATGAGGAACTAAAATTAGCTTGTTGATTGTGTGGTGTACTACAGGTATATCAACATGTATGTTCAGTGAAGAGTGACATACACGTAATTATGTGCATTCGTGTACGACTCAGTAAAATACACATACTCATTCATACACCATTCTCCGTCATATCACTCCACACATGACATAACAGACCTATTTCTCCTCTCCCTCTCCCTCTCCCAGTTCTCCCTATTCTACCATCAGCTTGAACCGACCATTTTCTTTGGTACATTCGCTCCCCTCCCCTACACTTCTCTCAATCCCCACCCCCATATCCACCCGACCCTTGTCCATGATACATACTCTACCCCACCTCTCTCCATCCGGGAACCCAACACCATCCTCACCCCACCACCATCCCCACCTCACCCCACTACCATCCTCACCCCACTACCATCCTCACACAACGACCAGCCCCACCCCACGACCAGCCCCACCCTCACGACCAGCCCACCCCACTACCAGCCCCACCCCACACCAGCCCCACCCCACGACCACCCCCACCCACGACCAGCCCCACCCCACCCCGACCACCGCCCACCCCACGACCAGCCCCACCCCACGACCAGCCCACCCCACACCACCCCCCCCACCCCACGACCACTCACCCCACGACCAGCCCACCCCACTACCACCCACACCACCCAGCCCCACCCCACCCCACGACCCAGCCCCCACCCACGACCAGCCCCACCCCACGACCAGCCCCACCCAGACCGCCCCCCACCCCCCCACCACATCCCCACCCCACTACCATCCCCACCCCCTACCATCCCCACCCCACTACCATCACCACCCCACTACCATCCCACCCCACTACAATCCCCACCCTACTACCATCCTCACCCCACTACCACCCCCACCCCACTACCATCCCCACCCCACTACCATCCCCACCCCACTACCATCCTCGACCCCCACACATCCCCACCCCACTACCATCCTCACCCCACTACCATCCCCACCCCACTACCATCCCCACCCCACTACCATCACCACCCCACTACCACACCCCCCACTACCATCATCACCACACTACCATCCCCACCACCACCCATCACCAACCACCACTACCATCCTCACCCCACCCTCAACCCCACCGACACGAGCCTCACCCCACGACTACCATCACACCCCACCTACCAAATCCATCACCCACACACCAATCCCACCCCACTAACCACACCTCACCACCACTACCATCCAACTAGACCACTACCCTCCACACCACCCACTACCCAACTCACTCCACTACACCCTCAACCCGCACCACCACACCATCCTCACCCCACTACCATCCCCACACCCATACCATCCCACTCCACTACACCCATCACCCCCCACTACCACCTCACCCCCACTACCCCAGACACCCACCCCACTACCATCCCACCCCACACTACGCACCCACCACCACCACTACCCATCCCAACCCAACTAACCATTATCACCCCACTACCACCCCACCCCACTACCATCACCACCCCACTACCATCATCACCCCACTACACCCCACTACCATCCCCACCCCACTACCATCACCACCCCACTACCATCATCACCCCACTACCATCACCATCCCACTACCATCCTCACCCCACTACCATCCCCACCCCACTACCATCCTCACCCCACTACCATCCTCACCCCACTACCATCCCCACCCCACTACCATCCCCACCCCACTACCATCCTCACCCCACTACCATCCCCACCCCACTACCATCCTCACCCCACTACCATTATTACCTGGCACCCGTCCTTCTCTTAGATAATACCCTATTTCACATCTTTCCATCCCAACCCCACTACCATCCCCACCCCACTACCATTATTACCTGGCACCCGTCCTTCTCTTAGATAATACCCTATTTCACATCTTTCCATCCCAACCCCACTACCATCCTCACTTTGTCCTTCTCCTTAATGCATCCCCTTTACCCCTTTTGTCCATCCCCACCCCACCGTCACCGCACCCCGTCCTTCTATCAAATACATTCCTCTCCACCTACTATCCCCATCCTACCCTTCTTTCTTATGTATTCCTTGTCCATCTACGTTACTTCCCTTCTCCTCTCTCCACCTCTCTCCATTTTAATACTATACCTGGGTGGTGCCGGCATCTATTTTGTTGTTAATGAGGTAGTCACTAACTACTCTAAGGATACTCTGCCATAAAAAGTTCCTAGCTGTTCAGGGGCGATAAACCCCGGAAACAAAACAAACAAACAAACTCATCGACACACCTTAGATTTAATGAAAATTTGATTTTTAGCATAGGTACGAACCGTTTAGCAAATTAGTAAATAAACCACTTGAGAATTTCCTCTCTCTCTCTCTCTCTCTCTCTCTCTCTCTCTCTCTCTCTCTCTCTCTCTCTCTCTCTCTCTCTCTCTCTCTCTCTCTCATTTCTTCTAATCGTTCCGCTAATATATTGCGAATGTAAAGTAGTGTTTCGTTGTTCTTGGTCACATGGTTCTTCGATGCTATACTTTTACATCACGCGGTCACTTGTGGTTCCGGTCACGTAATACACGTTCATAATGTGATCTCTTCGTTGTGCTTGTAATCACGTGATGTCATTCCTGTTCTTTACAGAAAGACGTAGCACCCATTGTGAACTTTACAGTTCCCCCACACTGGTATCAATGGCTGACACAAAGATAAAGATATCGGTGGTTATTGGACTAGTATTGTCATGTATCATTATTGTTGTAACTGCTCTGTGTTTCAGTTACGTGGAGTATTACGAGGTAAATATATAATTACACTGGATTATCGTCCTTAGTACATATTCTCCCCGCTAGGCTGCGCTCATGAATACTTGTATTTGAGAGCCCTACGAAGTTACGAAACTACGGACTAATGTGTAGAGCAGCAAGAAGACAGACTCCTTGTAATTTCGAAGCGAAGCCTAGCGGAGAGTAGAAAAACTACGGCAGGTAATCCAGTGTACGTGTGAGGAGGCATAACTTTTGTTCCCTGTATAAACACACATGTTCGAAAACTGAAATCAGGGAAAGTTTCCAGATAATTTGCATTTTAGTTTGACAATGTTTCCTTCAACGTTGTAATATATTCAGCGGTAATCTTATTTTAGCATTCTTCGCTAAATTATGATTGAGCTAATTGTCGGTTTATCTTCGTTGGTTTCTATGGCAATCAGTGTTGAAGTGCTATTTCATCGTTCCGTTAATCTGTTTTGATTTGGTTATACGGCAACTATTTAGTGCGTCAATTAACCCATTTGCTTATCTGCTTGACTCGGTTATGCGCTATAATCTGGGTATGATTAGCATATATAAGATAAAGTTGATGTATTCGTTTTTGGCGCACTCTAAATTAAGCGCATATATTAATTAAAACAGATTGGCGCTCTGCTGAATTGGCGCACCCAAAATAATTGCCATAGAAAACAATTTAATCTATAATATGTATACAGACCTGCAAATTCAATTCAATTGATTTATTTAATTAACGCTTTACTGCTCATCAGTACATATAACATACCAAACAATGAAGGTCACTGTAATATAGCAGTGTATCAATATCTACAGAGAATGCATTAAAACACAACCATAATTCAATATTCTTATACCTCAGAGTTAGTTCAACTTTATCAGATGCTATAGCGATAAGCTGGACAATCAACGGTGGTCGAGAATGTAATTTAACGGAAAGTTTCCAAAAGATTTTTTTTAATCGGATAAATACTCAAATATTCATTGATATTCATATTGTGTCCACAGTTCGGGTTCATCCGCCAGAGGTCCACGGGAGTCGTAGATTTAAGCGAAGTACACACGGCCGGACGGTATTTCCTCGGTCCTGATCGTGAGTTTAAGATTTTCGAAGCCGATGCCCATTTTATTGAGCTAAATGACATAGCTGTCTTTACGTCAGATAAACTGGAGGTAGGCCTGACGGTATATTTTCAGTACTTCCTCAGGAAAGAGGACCTGCCCCTACTCCATGCTGCATACGACATCTATTACAAAGACGTTATCAAGACTAGTGCGCAAGACGCCCTGAAGGTGAAGTATACTTATACTTACACTTATCACACCCCATACTGCACATCCCTAATCCCACACCCCACACCCCATACCCCACATCCCATACCCCACACTCTACATCCCACATCCCATACCCCACACCCCACATCTCACATCTTATACTCAACGCCCAACATCTCACACCCCACATCCAACACCTCGCATCCCATACCCCACATCCCACACCACCACCCAACCCACCAAACCCACACACCCACACCCAACATCCAAAGCCCCAACACCCACATCCCAAACCCCACCCAACACCCACCCCACAAACAAACCCAAAACCCACACAAAAACCACCACACCAAACAACACAAAGCACAAAACCAACAAAAAAAAAACACAAAAACTCCAAAACACACCAAACCACAAAAAAAACCACACCAAAACAAAACAACCACTAACAACCACAAAAAAAAACACCAAAAGCCACACCACATCAACACAACACACCCAAATCCAACACCCACACCCAACAACCCCACACACCATCACGCCCTACATCCACCAAAACCACAACCCCAAAACACAACACCCAACCAACACACCACACCACACCAAACCCAAACAACACCACCGACACCCACCCACAAAACACCCACCACACCCCCAACCCCCAAAACCCAACCCAACACCCACCCCACCCCAAACCCACCCAACACCCACACCAACCACACCCAAACCCACACCCCAACACCCCACACCAACACCCAACAACCCACAACCCACACCCACAACCCACACAACACCATCCCACCCAAAAACCCCAACCAACACCCACACCAACACCCCACACCAACACCCCACACCAACAACCCACACCAACACCACCACCCAACACCACCCCACGACCCAAGAACCCCACACCAACAACCCCACCACCCACACCAACACCCACACACAACACACCCAACAAAACCCAACACCCACACCCAACACCCACACCCAACACCCCACGCCCAACACACACCCAACACACCACACCCACCACACCCAACACACCCACCACACCAACCACACCCACCACACCACACCCACAACACCCAACATCCACACCACCACAAACCCCCACACCAAACCCAAAATACCCAACATCCACACCAACACCCACACCCAACATCACCCCAACCCCAACCCAAACCAACAACCCAACATCCCACACCAACACCCAAAACCCCACAACCACCAACAAATAACAAACAAAAAAGAACACCAACAACCACACCAACATACCACACCAAACCCCACCAAACACCAATTAACACCCAAACCCAACTCAAACATCCACACACCAAACACCACACCAAACCACACCCAACAACCCACACCTACACCCCACACCCAACACCACACCACACCCACACCCCACAACAACACCCAACACACCCAACCAACCCACACAACCAAAACACACACAAAAAAACAACACAAAACACAACACCAAACACAAAACACACACAAAAAAACACACTAACACAACAATAAACACCAACACAACAAAACCCAACACCACACCTACACCCAACACCCCACACCCAACAACCCACACCTACACCCCACACCCAACAACCCACATCTACACCCAACACCCCACACCAACACCCCACACCAAGCACCACACACCCGACACCCACACCCAACAACCCACACCTACACCAACACCCCACACCCCACACCAACACCCCACACCCAACACCCCACACCCAACAACCCACACCTACACCCCACACCCAACAACCCGCACCGACACCAACACCCCATACCCAACACCCCACACCCAGCACCCCACATCCAACAACCCACAACCCACACCCCACATTTAACACCCAGCACCCCACACCCCACATTTAACACCCAACAACCCACACTCAACATCCCACACCCAGCACCCCACACCCAACAACCCACAACCCACACCCCACACTTAACACCCAACACCCCACGCCCAGACCCCACACCCAACACCCCACACCAACACCCCACACCCAACATCCCACACCCAACAACCCACAACCCACAACCCACATTTAACACCCAACAACCCACACTCAACATCCCACACCAACACCCAACATCCCACACCCAACACCCCACGCCCCTCAATTAACCTGGTTATCAAAAGCCCCAGCAAACAAACAAGCAAACATTCCGTGTACATTTCTAGTATACACACGTAGGTTATAATTTACACCATACAACGAACCCTAGACTTTGAGTTGGCCTCGGTAATTATTAGATTTTAATTTGTTTTAAATCCTGGTGTTGTTCTACTTAAAAAAAGTCAACAATTGTTTTATTAGATGATTTATAAAGAATTATCGGCGAATATTTATTATCTGTTTTTGTCTTGTTTTTTTCACCAGATAGAAGTTTTAAATAACATTCGGGTTTTCCCTGTTTCTATTTTAAGGTACTAGGCAATTGCATTAAAAAGTAATGTTAACCTCACGCGCATTATTGCGCGCTGAACATTAGCATTCTGTCAATACCTTTTAGTCTGGTCTCGATCAATTACAATACGACAAAACCACCGACATATAACAGCGACCCTTATTTCCTGTTTAGGGTGCAACAACGTCCTTCAACACGCGAGACATGATCACCAGCCGAGCCATTCTAGAGGCGACGCTTTTCAGGGCTGTCAGCGACCGAATTGGAGGAACATGCTGCAGGCAGAACTGTACCTCATTTGTTTACGGTACCAAAACTTTATTTTCCTTTCTTTTTTTTTTTAAGTTTTTTAAAAGTACGTACATAATTAAATTTGTTTCCATAAATACACACAATAATTCCATTCTTTATCATTAGCTAAAATCCAACACTATATTAAAGATGTTATGTTAATGATCTATAGTGTAACTGCTAAATAACTGTGATACTGTATGTACTTTTTTAAGAAAGAAAGAACGAGAGGTATAAAAAGTTTAAGGAAAATCAGTATAGAATCCGATCAGATAGTACGTAGTTAAATAAGAGGGAGAAGGGTACACGAGGATATGACAATGGACCAAATGGGTGATACCAAAACTTCCTTTTATTGCGACTTGTGACCATAGGTAATATAACGAAAAGAACATTTCTACCTCAAAATCGATAAAACGACAGCAAAATATGAACAAAAGATATAGATTTATATTAAGGCCCTTGAAAAAGGAAAATAACTGGAGAATACGCTGTACCAGCGAAGATTTTCTCGTTTACGTAAAATGGCGAAGGTTCCCGATTGAATTTCAGTGTAGTAAGTAACTTACCGTGCTGGGGGGATTACTGAAGTTAGTTATTCTTTCCAGAGAAAAATGAGACTTTTCCATAATTCGGTTTGGATCCACCAATCTCGAAAGTTAGAACTTGATATGCAATGTATATTGTTTTTATTACAATGTATATTGTTTTTATTACAATGTATAGTGTTTTTATTACAATGTATAGTGTTTTTATTACAATGTATAGTGTTTTAATTACAATGTATAGTGTTTTTATTACAGTGTATAGTGTTTTTATTACAATGTATATTGTTTTTATTACAGTGTATAGTGTTTTTATTACAATGTATATTGTTTTAATTACAATGTATAGTGTTTTTATTACAATGTATAGTGTTTTTATTACAATGTATAGTGTTTTTATTACAATGTATAGTGTATTTATTACAATGTATATTGTTTTAATTACAATGTATAGTGTTTTTATTACAATGTATATTGTTTTAATTACAATGTGTATTGTTTATTACAATGTATATTTTTTATTACAATGTATATTGTTTTATTACAATGTATACTGTTTTTATTACAATGTATATTGTTTGTATTACAATGTATATTGTTTTTATTACAATGTGTACTGTTTTTATTACAATGTATATTGTTTTTATTACAATGTATATTGTTTGTATTACAATGTATATTGTTTGTATTACAATGTATACTGTTTTTATAACAATGTATACTGTTTTTATTACAATGTATATTGTTTTATTACAATGCGTATTGTTTTTATTACAATGTATATTGTTTTTATTACAATGTATATTGTTTTTATTACAATGTGTATTGTTTTAATTACAATGTGTATTGTTTTTATTACAATGTATATTGTTTTTATTACAATGTATATTGTTTTTATTACAGTGTATATTGTTTTTATTACAATGTATATTGTTTTTATTACAATGTGTACTGTTTTTATTACAATGTATACTGTTTTTATTACAATGTATATTGTTTTAATTACAATGTATATTGTTTTTATTACAATGTATATTGTTTTTATTACAATGTATACTGTTTTTATTACAATGTATACTGTTTTATTACAATGTATATTGTTTGTATTACAATGTATATTGTTTGTATTACAATGTATATTTTTTATTACAGTGTATATTGTTTTTATTACAATGTATATTGTTTGTATTACAATGTATATTGTTTGTATTACAATGTATACTGTTTTCATTACAATGTATATTGTTTGTATTACAATGTATAGTGTTTTTTATTACAATGTATATTGTTTTTATTACAATATGTATTGTTTTTATTACAATGTATATTGTTTTTATTACAATGTATATTGTTTGTATTACAATGTATATTGTTTGTATTACAATGTATATTGTTTGTATTACAATGTATATTGTTTTAATTACAATGTATATTGTTTAACTACGGATGTATATCCGATCCATTGTTATGTCCACGGTTATACTGACAGCGTGTCCGCCTGAATATAACAACAATAGACTGTTTTGCTGATGTTTTAAACAATTATTAATGTATTTAATTTTCTAGCGTGCCCACTCGGTTGTAAGCCATCCGTAACGTGTACAACAGATGACAGGGGCCTGTTCGCTGACGTGAGATACTTCCAGCTCGGGTCTGTTAGAATTTCTTCATCAGTCAAGGAGCGTTTCATGAAGGCACTCACCCTTCAGGAAGAAAATGATACAGAAAAACTTAAACAACAGGCACAGATCATACGAAAAAACACCACTGCTAAAGTGAGTATATGGTAATCAAAGGTCATACGAAAAAACACCACTGCTAAAGTGAGTATATAGTAATTAAGGGTCATACGAAAAAACATGTATATCTGACCCTGGGTCATGTGTCAAAGGTCATGCGCAAATCTTACACTGGGTCATATGTCAAAGGTCATACAAAAAAAACCTACAGCTATCGTAATTATAAATCTGACCCTGGGTCATATGTCAAAGGTCATACGAAAAAAAATACAGCTATCGTTATTATATATCTGACCCTAGGTCATATGTCAAAGGTCATACGGAAAATATTTTATCGTAATGAATATGATTTTATCGGTGTATATATTTTTGATAGAAACTGCTTCGCCAGTCCGGTTTATATTATGAATTGTTGTTGTAGGTTAAAATGATCCAAAACGAGGCTGAAGAAATGCTTCAACAGGCAACAGCAGATGCCAATTACATCCGGGCCTTGTCCGATGCTAACTACACAGCTACTGTAGAGAAAGCCCGTAGTGAGGGACTAAAACAGGTTTTTACCAGACTCGCTGTTACCGACCAAAAATACAAAAGTAGCTTCGACTATGTCCGTACGCTTCGAGGTCTAAACATGTACATATTTCCGTAGATTTTCAACAACTTGTCGTCGGCGACCTTCGTTAAACTGCATGGGAATAAACCTGTCGTCGGCGACCTTCGCTAAACTGCATGGGAATAAACCTGTCGTCGGCGACCTTCGTTAAACTGCATGGGAATAAACCTGTCGTCGACAACCTTCGCTAAACTGCATGGGAATAAACCTGTCGTCTGCGACCTTTGGTAAAATATATCGAAATAAATCCGTCGTCGGCAATTCGCTAAAATTTATGGGAATCAAACTTTCGTCGGCAACCTTCGCTAAACTGCATGGGAATAAACCTGTCGTCGGCAAGCTTCGTAAAAATGTATGGAAATAAACCCGAAAGAAGCACATCGACGCGACGCCCTTTATCACACTTTTAACGACTCGTTTTAACCACTAAGCGAATCAACTAAGCATTTTTAGTGACTTGCAGCGTGTTCCATTCACAGGCGCTTGCATAGAAAATGTTTTTTTTTTTTTTTTTTTGACAGTGGTATGTGTAATCTGTTAAGCTAAAGGTTGGCAACAACGCCACGAGCGAAACGGCACCCCATATCACTTCAACCGACTAAAAAACACATTTATTCAAACTAACACGGCGCATACTATATGCGACCGTCATCAGAAAACATTCATCTTTAACCTACCGTGCCACTCAATACGAATTGTTACATCCAAAACACATTAATCCGTGAAAACATCGCCGAATTCCTCGCTCAGAACGCCATTTCTCAAACGGCTCCCTGAGCCTGTCCAGATTCTTCATTTACATACGGGGTTCAAAGGTCATGCGATTATATAATCGACTGTCACCAGGTGCACTTTTTGGGGTCATCTCGGCATACTTTATTTTACAGGTGCATGCACAGGACGTCGTTTGCGATATCACGGACTAATAAGATAGCATGTTTTAATGCCATGCAGTGATGAGATCGTCCTTTCCTTTTCTTCAACTGCATCATTTCGGTAGTTGTTGAACTTCGTTTTCAATCAAAAAGATTGCATATAACGGTGCCAATAACTTGTTCAAGACAGGGCCGGGACATTATACGTATACCATGAACAAGCAGTATCAGTTGGAATTTTTCGAAGTTAAAATTTGGATGGGGTAATAGCTGATAGTTGTTTGATATTTTGATTTTTTATTGTACTTGCCATCTATTTAGGGCTATGCCAATCTTCAATTTTTAAAAAATGGACCCCTACATGACTAGTTAAAAATGTATATACCACACACAATACCGATAAGAATAAGAGGTTGTTCTGGGTATTCTGGCGTTAGCCCTAAAATACTATAAAAGTCTGGCGTTGACACAAAATAACCACTACTTCCCCCTCAAGTATTCTCTTTTCTTTCTCATTTTAATTCAGTTTCATAATACTGTAAGCACTTCAGCCAGCTTGATTATTATTAGAGTAGCGTTTGATGCTTACACACTCAATTAATCATTAAAAAACATCTCTCATATACTTGTTTTTGTAAAATATAGAATGCAGGATTTTGCATTTACCTGCTATTTTTTTCATGGGGAGTACCCGCGGACCCCCCCCCCCCTTTAATTTCGCACGCCTCCTATTTGAAAATCCTGTGTCCGCCCCTGATTGTAGACACTAAGGGGCAAACTGATATCGAGTGTATTAAAACCGAAATCAAGTAAGAAAGTAATATTGTTTCGAAAATTTGAATAAAAAGGGGTTTAAAACAAAATGACTGAAGGAACTCAATATTTCGATAATCATACAGTGATAGATGTACTCATAAAATTTGGATTGAACTCGAAGAACTTCTAGCAAACATTAAATCTAACATTGTGGGAAATGAAAATAAATTGATGATGGATCATAGATCACAACGTACAAATCGTTTGGCAGGTCTGAAGTATGATTTTCGTATTTGAAGACGACATGATATTTGTAAAATGTGCAGAAATAAATGAACTGGTCTGAAGTAAGTAATGTTGGTACACATGTATACGTTCCAGTAACCTGATGACAGTCTTATTCGTGATTCACTTGTCTTTTTGTTCGTCCAGATTTCAGTAAACTGACAAAAGTTAATCAATAAATAAGCATTTTGTTCTACCTTTGTGACAATTATTTCATTATTTAGAAAACGATACGATAGTGACGTTCTGTGTGAATCAATTTATGCCCCCTCCCCCCTTTCCACTTATCGAAAATCCTATTCTCGAAAGATTGCAAATTTCATTTTCCCGAAATTTTGTTCCGGAAATTACTAAATTACTCCCCCCCCCCCCCCCCCCCCCCCCCAAAAGTACACCTCACGACTGACGATCATATAATCGCATGACCTTTGAACCCCGTATGTAAATGAAGAATCTGGACAGGCTCAGGGAGCCGTTTGAGAAATGGCGTTCTGAGCGAGGAATTCGGCGATGTTTTCACGGATTATTGTGTTTTGGATGTAACAATTCGTATTGAGTGGCACGGTAGGTTAAAGATGAATGTTTTCTGATGACGGTCGCATATAGTGTGCGCCGTGTCAGTTTGAATGAATGTGTTTTTTAGTCGATTGAAGTGAGATGGGGTGCCGTTTCGCTGGTGGCGTTGTTGCCAACCTTGTACTTAACAGATTACACATACCATTGTCATATAAAAAAAAAATTGAAAGTCATATTTTCTATGCAAGCGCCTGTGGTTCCATTTAGCAGAACGTTCCGGTTGTTCCAGTTCGAACTTGATTGTTGCCATTGGTTACCGTTTTTATTGTTGATCGTTGCCATTGGTTACCTTTTAATTGTTGATCGTTGCCATTAGTTACCGTTTTTATTGTTGATCGTTGCCATTGGTTACCGTTTTTATTGTTGATCGTTGTTGCTGTTGGCCGCTGTCATCGTTGATCGTCCCCACTAGTTAACATTGACAATTGTTGACAATGTAGACATGTCTTTATCATATATTTTTAACTGAATCGATACAAGCTGCAGCCCGATCTTGAATTCCCAATAAAACTATACAAGTAAGAAATAAAGTTCATCCGTGGATGTCTCATCACATTAGGGAAACTATAAGTAAACGGGAGAAATTACAAAATAATGCTTAAATGACCCTGGCTGTTAATATGACGTTAAACAAAAACAAACCAAACATGTACATGTTCTGTAAGTCCATTAATTTACATTAATACCACATTTATATATATACATGTACAGTTGAACTCTTCGATATACTTTCACGTGCGGGGGAATTCAAAATATCTCTGCCGTTGGTCGCATAGCGTTCTAGTGTTGAACATGATGCAGTCACCCTAGTATCCGCCTTCGGCCCACGTTTGCCGAAGGGTTCATTGTGGTTTCTCCAGTTACTAAAACATTATTCTTATTGTATTTTATTTTATTTCCAGTACTTCTTATATATGTTATGTGATTGTATTTGTAATTTTTTGTGTTTTGATAAAGGGGC
This sequence comes from Pecten maximus, assembly GCF_902652985.1. Classification (NCBI taxonomy): domain Eukaryota; kingdom Metazoa; phylum Mollusca; class Bivalvia; order Pectinida; family Pectinidae; genus Pecten; species Pecten maximus. The sequence continues at coordinate 19,361,044 of NC_047031.1, read as the reverse complement.
GGATTGCCTCGAAAATTTAACAAGCCTTATTGTTTACGCTGTTTGAATTACTTCTTTTTCCCATACATGTACAGTGTATATATATGTGTGTGTGTCATCTGAATTATCCTGTTCTACAAGTCATTTCACTAGACATACAGTTGTATTCCTTCGTCAGTTGTGTTATGTTATATATCAAATAATTAGCACAATGTATCATTTGGACTATGGGTTGGTGATCCGAGGATAAAGATTTGAATTTCATGTCGTAATTGTACTCGATGAATATTTGTAATATGTGTACAATTAGCGTCCATGTATGTAAATACATTGCGATCCATGTATTCATATCATCTTATAGACGACTTCCACAATGATCATGTCAGGGTATCGGGCCGAATATCACTGCGCCATTGAAACGTTCTTTTTTAAGAACGCCAATGTGGCGCAGCGGTTTAAGCTGTGGGTATTTCTGGCTAGGCGATTGGGTGCCGTAGATCGTGAGTTCGAAGCCCGGTCAGGGCACGAATCATAAAGTTGTCTTCCTTCGTCAATTTTCTTACTATGTTATATATCAAATATTTAGCACAATGCATCCTATGCACCATGTGTTGGTGATCAGAAGATAAAGATTTGTATATATATATATATATATGTATTTCTCCTATGAATACCATAAGTGCCTATTTTGACACAAAATGTAACACAACACATCATATAAATTGCATGAAGCCGCGGCCACGCCGCTGACGGAGTTTATTACACATACATTGTATCCATACTCAATACAATTCATTTTCCCACAACACACATGTACACAAATCGCACCTGCCACATTAACCTCCTAAAAATATTAATTTTAGCTTAAAGGAAAATTCAATATAAAAAAAATATTTCAAATATATCTTGGTATTCTACCTGGTCTTGCTGTTCTGTCGACGTGTCAGCGTAGTCGCTCTGAATGACCATACAATTACACTCGCACGTGGCACGTGCATTACCAATTTCCGAAAGCGCCCTCTATCGGCACGCCTTCCCACTGACTTTGAGATAACGATACTTTGCTGTATTATTCAGAAATTAAGAAAAACATCTGTGATTTTATTAATATTGTTAATTTTTTTAAACATTTTTTTTTTCTCTTTCTCCACATTAGAGGTCGGTTTGTTTATGTTTTTGTTTATATTTCTATCTGTTATTTAATATTAATTTTGTTTTTAAACGTATTGTATAGATATTGGTAATCTTATTAAAATCCTTGCTTTTTAGGTTACGTGAGACGAAGCCTTGACACTATCCTGTACAATTATATTTTGAAGTTTGTAGTAATACGTCATGTTACATGTAATATTAAATAAAATATCTTGAAAACATGGAGTTCGTATTAGTTCTGATTTGATTAGGCTTGGTTTTTCAAATGTATCATTGAGGCAAAGATCTGCGGTCATACAGCATTAGGGGTGCACTGTTTATTACCAATCGTGATTTTTTTTGGCACGCTCAAATTTTTGTGCAAATCAAACTCAATTTAAATAGATTGGCGCATTGATGAAATTCACGCGCCAGCAGTACTTGCCTTAGAAGAAAGAAAAAACAGAAATAAAAATAGCAACATTCATGATTTAGCGAAACAATTTCAGCGCGAAAACCTCTAAAATATGCAGGGGAACGATTGCAAGAAGCTTGCCTTTGGGGTTCGATTCCCCAATCGGACGTGAAAAGGTATTGGGGGGGGGGGGGGGGGGGGGGGGGGTTACACGCCCGACCACGTGGGTTTCCTTTGGTACCCCGATTTACTGCCACGATTATACTCCTCTCGCGATTCCATCAGGTCCAACAGATTGACATCAGATAATATAACTTGTTTCGCAATTGTAAATTAAACTCAAATTTACATTTGTATGTTGATCGACCCGTAGACAGCCAGTGTCAGCGAAATGTCACTGTAGTAGTTGGTGACTACCTCACAGAACAACATACAGGAGGCCTGTCGTATGCTTTCCATAGCAGTTGGGGTAAAGTGTCTTGCCAAGGGACAGAACCATGACACCACAGACTGGCCTTTTTCTCAGCTTCCAAAGAGTCACAAACCGACACAAACAGGGTCAAGTCACTCTGTAACGTGATATGTTGGTCCTTCTATACAAAACAAGTCAACACGTCAAAATAAATTTCTACATTTAAATGTTATTTTCAATCACACTTCATATGGGACAGATTCCTCCGTTTGAGTTTTCACTATAACAACCCATAATATCGTGCCATTTCTACGCATGGGTCTTTTTTATAGTGTCATCATAGTGAAATGCACACCTGGACACGGTAGGTTTTTTTTTCTCCTGACAATTAATGTTTTGGAAAAAATATCCAATATCGATATTTTCTGTGTCAGTATGTTTCAATGCCTCTTTTTCTAAGGTTCTATCATAAAATAAATATTGTATCAAAGCCTGTTTCTATCCGCATGTAAATAAGCTTTGTGCTCAAATAACTTAGAGTAACTTCCCTTAGACCGTTACCGCATCTCTATAGGTCAACCTTGACTTGGAAACAAATCCCAACTTACCTACCTTTTAGTATAAATTAATTCTACATACAATGCAATATTTTAGAAAAGTTCAGTCTATTGTTTAGTGAACTAGACAAATGAAATATTTAGATTATACGAAAGTGTTTTTATTGAAATAAACTACTCTTAATAATAATAATAATGTAAGAAGGCATGGCCAGCCGTTTTGATATGTAACACCAATTTAACTTTTAAGCTATATACAATGTAGTTTGTTTTACTTAAGTTAAAAAGATTTCATCTCAAGTGTACAAGTCTGTAAAGACAAGCCTACATACAACAGTAAGTTTTAGTTTGTTGTATCTATGGCGGATTACCGCATGTAGAAAATTTGCCTAATATAAATTCGAGCTTTCGTTGATGATTTTTATTCTTCTCGAGATTGATAACACAATACTTTAGTGACACTCTTTCGAGTACTTCCTTGTAAAAAGATCAGGAAATAATGACCGTATCAAATGGCTATCGCCCGATTTTTAGTTTCCTCAATCTCATGTGCGTCAATAATTTATATCTAAAAGTAGCATTGACAAGTCCTAAAATGATGTCCCCAATATCACTGACAAGTCCTAAAAGGATGTCCCCAATATCACTGACGAGTCCTAAAATGATGTCCCCAATATCACTGGCTAGTCCTAAAATGATGTCCCCAATATCACTGACAAGTCCTAAAATGATGTCCCCAATATCACTGGCTAGTCCTATAAGGATGTCCCCAATATCACTGACAAGTCCTAAAATGATGTCCCCAATATCACTGACAAGTCCTAAAATGATGTCCCCAATATCACTGGCTAGTCCTAAAATGATGTCCCAAATATCACTGACAAGTCCTAAAATGATGTCCCCAATATCACTGGCTAGTCCTATAAGGATGTCCCCAATATCACTGACAAGTCCTAAAATGATGTCCCCAATATCACTGACAAGTCCTAAAATGATGTCCCCAATATCACTGGCTAGTCCTAAAATGATGTCCCCAATATCACTGACAAGTCCTAAAATGATGTCCCCAATATCACTGGCTAGTCCTATAAGGATGTCCCCAATATCACTGACAAGTCCTAAAATGATGTCCCCAATATCACTGACAAGTCCTAAAATGATGTCCCCAATATCACTGGCTAGTCCTAAAATGATGTCCCCAATTTCACTGACAAGTCCTAAAATGATGTCCCCAATATCACTGGCTAGTCTTATAAGGATGTCCCCAATATCACTGACAAGTCCTAGAATGATGTCCCCAATATCACTGACAAGTCCTAAAATGATGTCCCCAATATCACTGGCTAGTCCTAAAAAGATATCCCCAATATCACTGACGAGTCCTAAAAAGATGTCCCCAATATCACTGGCTAGTTCTAAAACGATGTCCCCAATATCACTGACGAGTCCCAAAAGGATGTCCCCAATATTACTGACAAGTCCTAAAAGGATGTCCCCAATATCACTTACGAGTCCTATAAGGATGTCCCCAATATCACTGGCTAGTCCTAAAATGATGTCCCCAATATCACTGACGAGTCCTAAAAGGATGTCCCCAATATCACTGACGAGTCCTAAAAGGATGACCCCAATATCACTGGCTGGTCCTAAAAGGATGCCCCCAATATCACTGACGAGTCCTAAAAGGATGTCCCCAATATCACTGACAAGTCCTTAAAGGATGTCCCCAATATCACTGACGAGTCCTATAAGGATGTCCCCAATATCACTGGCTAGTCATATAAGGATGCCCCCAATATTACTGACAAGTCCTAAAAGGATGTCCCCAATATCACTGACGAGTCCTATAAGGATGCCCCCAATATTACTGACGAGTCCTAAAAGGATGTCCCCAATATCACTGGCTAGTCCTAAAATGATGTCCCCAATATCGCTGGCTAGTCCTAAAAGGATGTCCCCAATATCACTGACGAGTCCTAAAAGGATGTCCCCAATATCACTGACGAGTCCTAAAAGGATGTCCCCAATATCACTGACGAGTCCTATAAGGATGTCCCCAATATCACTGACGAGTCCTAAAAGGATGCCCACAATATCACTGACGAGTCCTAAAAGGATGTCCCCAATATCACTGACGAGTCCTAAAAGGATGCCCCCAATATCACTGACGAGTCCTAAAAGGATGTCCCCAATATCACTGGCTAGTCCTAAAAGGATGTACCCAATACCACTGACGAGTCCTAAAAGGATGTCCCCAATATCACTGGCTAGTCCTAAAAGGATGTCCCCAATATCACTGGCTAGTCCTAAAAGGATGTCCCCAATATCACTGACGAGTCCTAAAAGGATGTCCCCAATATCACTGACGAGTCCTATAAGGATGTCCCCAATATCACTGACGAGTCCTATAAGGATGTCCCCAATATCACTGACGAGTCCTAAAAGGATGTCCCCAATATCACTGACGAGTCCTAAAAGGATGTCCCCAATATCACTGACGAGTCCTAAAAGTATGTCCCCAATATCACTGACGAGTCCTAAAAGTATGTCCCTAATATCACTGACGAGTCCTAAAGGATGTCCCCAATATCACTGGCTAGTCCTAAAAGGATGTCCCCAATATCACTGGCTAGTCCTAAAATGATGTCCCCAATATCACTGACAAGTCCTAAAATGATGTCCCCAATATCACTGGCTAGTCCTATAAGGATGTCCCCAATATCACTGACAAGTCCTAAAATGATGTCCCCAATATCACTGACAAGTCCTAAAATGATGTCCCCAATTTCACTGGCTAGACCTAAAATGATATCCCCAATATCACTGACAAGTCCTAAAATGATGTCCCCAATATCACTGACGAGTCCTAAAAGGATGTCCCCAATATCACTGACTAGTCCTAAAAGGATGTCCCCAATATCACTGGCTAGTCCTAAAAGGATGTCCCCAATATCACTGACGAGTCCTAAAATGATGTCCCCAATATCACTGACGAGTCCTATAAGGATGTCCCCAATATCACTGACGAGTCCTATAAGGATGTCCCTAATATCACTGGCTAGTCATATAAGGATGCCCCCAATATCAGTGGCTAATCCTAAAAGGATGTCCCCAATATCACTGACAAGTCCTAAAAGGATGTCCCCAATATCACTGACGAGTCCTATAAGGATGTCCCCAATATCACTGGCTAGTCCTATAAGGATGTCCCCAATATCACTGACGAGTCCTAAAAGGATGTCCCCAATATCACTGACAAGTCCTTAAAGGATGTCCCCAATATCACTGACGAGTCCTATAAGGATGTCCCCAATATCACTGACAAGTCCTAGAATGATGTCCCCAATATCACTGACAAGTCCTAAAATGATGTCCCCAATATCACTGGCTAGTCCTAAAAAGATATCCCCAATATCACTGACGAGTCCTAAAAGATGTCCCCAATATCACTGGCTAGTTCTAAAACGATGTCCCCAATATCACTGACGAGTCCCAAAAGGATGTCCCCAATATTACTGACAAGTCCTAAAAGGATGTCCCCAATATCACTTACGAGTCCTATAAGGATGTCCCCAATATCACTGGCTAGTCCTAAAATGATGTCCCCAATATCACTGACGAGTCCTAAAAGGATGTCCCCAATATCACTGGCTAGTCCTAAAAGGATGTACCCAATACCACTGACGAGTCCTAAAAGGATGTCCCCAATATCACTGGCTAGTCCTAAAAGGATGTCCCCAATATCACTGGCTAGTCCTAAAAGGATGTCCCCAATATCACTGACGAGTCCTAAAAGGATGTCCCCAATATCACTGACGAGTCCTATAAGGATGTCCCCAATATCACTGACGAGTCCTATAAGGATGTCCCCAATATCACTGACGAGTCCTAAAAGGATGTCCCCAATATCACTGACGAGTCCTAAAAGGATGTCCCCAATATCACTGACGAGTCCTAAAAGTATGTCCCCAATATCACTGACGAGTCCTAAAAGTATGTCCCTAATATCACTGACGAGTCCTAAAAGGTTGTCCCCAATATCACTGGCTAGTCCTAAAAGGATGTCCCCAATATCACTGGCTAGTCCTAAAATGATGTCCCCAATATCACTGACAAGTCCTAAAATTATGTCCCCAATATCACTGGCTAGTCCTATAAGGATGTCCCCAATATCACTGACAAGTCCTAAAATGATGTCCCCAATATCACTGACAAGTCCTAAAATGATGTCCCCAATTTCACTGGCTAGACCTAAAATGATATCCCCAATATCACTGACAAGTCCTAAAATGATGTCCCCAATATCACTGACGAGTCTTAAAAGGATGTCCCCAATATCACTGACAAGTCCTTAAAGGATGTCCCCAATATCACTGGCTAGTCCTAAAAGGATGTCCCCAATATCACTGACGAGTCCTAAAATGATGTCCCCAATATCACTGACGAGTCCTATAAGGATGTCCCCAATATCACTGACGAGTCCTATAAGGATGTCCCTAATATCACTGGCTAGTCATATAAGGATGCCCCCAATATCAGTGGCTAATCCTAAAAGGATGTCCCCAATATCACTGACAAGTCCTAAAAGGATGTCCCCAATATCACTGACGAGTCCTATAAGGATGTCCCCAATATCACTGGCTAGTCCTATAAGGATGTCCCCAATATCACTGACGAGTCCTAAAAGGATATCCCCAATATCACTGACAAGTCCTTAAAGGATGTCCCCAATATCACTGACGAGTCCTATAAGGATGTCCCCAATATCACTGACAAGTCCTAGAATGATGTCCCCAATATCACTGACAAGTCCTAAAATGATGTCCCCAATATCACTGGCTAGTCCTAAAAGATATCCCCAATATCACTGACGAGTCCTAAAAAGATGTCCCCAATATCACTGGCTAGTTCTAAAACGATGTCCCCAATATCACTGACGAGTCCCAAAAGGATGTCCCCAATATTACTGACAAGTCCTAAAAGGATGTCCCCAATATCACTTACGAGTCCTATAAGGATGTCCCCAATATCACTGGCTAGTCCTAAAATGATGTCCCCAATATCACTGACGAGTCCTAAAAGGATGTCACCAATATCACTGACGAGTCCTAAAAGGATGACCCGAATATCACTGGCTGGTCCTAAAAGGATGCCCCCAATATCACTGACGAGTCCTAAAAGGATGTCCCCAATATCACTGACAAGTCCTTAAAGGATGTCCCCAATATCACTGACGAGTCCTATAAGGATGTCCCCAATATCACTGGCTAGTCATATAAGGATGCCCCCAATATTACTGACAAGTCCTAAAAGGATGTCCCCAATATCACTGACGAGTCCTATAAGGATGCCCCCAATATTACTGACGAGTCCTAAAAGGATGTCCCCAATATCACTGATAGGTCCTAAAAGGATGTCCCCAATATCACTGACGAGTCCTAAAAGGATGTCCCCAATATCACTGACAAGTCTTAAAAGGATGTCCCCAATATCACTGACAAGTCCTAAAAGGATGTCCCCAATATCACTGACAAGTCCTAAAAGGATGTCCCCAATATCACTGGCGAGTCCTAAAAGGATGTCCCCAATATCACTGACTAGTCCTAAAAAGATGTCCCCAATATCACTGACGAGTCCTAAAAGGATGTCCCCAATATCACTGACAAGTCCTAAAAGGATGTCCCCAATATCACTGACAAGTCCTAAAAGGATGTCCCCAATATCACTGACAAGTCCTAAAAGGATGTCCCCAATATCACTGACAAGTCCTAAAAGGATGTCCCCAATATCACTGACGAGTCCTAAAAGGATGTCCCCAATATCACTGACGAGTCCTAAAAAGATGTCCCCAATATCACTGACGAGTCCTATAAGGATGTCCCCAATATCACTGACGAGTCCTATAAGGATGTCCCTAATATCACTGGCTAGTCATATAAAGATGCCCCCAATATCACTGGCTAGTCCTTAAAGGATGTCCCCAATATCACTGACAAGTCCTAAAAGGATGTCCCCAATATCACTGACGAGTCCTATAAGGATGTCCCCAATATCACTGACGAGTCCTAAAAGGATGCCCCCAATCTCACTGACGAGTCCTATAAGGATGTCCCCAATATCACTGGCTAGTCCCATAAGGATGTCCCCAATATCACTGACGAGTCCTAAAATGATGTCCCCAATATCACTGACGAGTCCTAAAATGATGTCCCCAATATCACTGGCTAGTCCTAAAAAGATGTCCCCAATATCACTGGCTAGTCCTAAAAAGATGCCCCCAATATCACTGACGAGTCCTATAAGGATGTCCCCAATATTACTGACGAGTCCTAAAATGATGTCCCCAATATCACTGACGAGTCCTATAAGGATGTCGCCAATATCACTGACAAGTCCTAAAATGAACACAACATCTGCATGATGTCCCTATCATCACTGACGAGTCCTAGAGAACAAAACAGCTGTATGATGTACCTATCATCACTGACGAGTCCTGAAAGAACGAAACAGCTGTAGGATGTCCCTATCATCCCTGACGAATCCTCGAAGGACGAAACAGCTATATTATGTCCCTATCATCACTGACGAATTTTCGAAGGACGAAACAGCTATATGATGTCCCTAACATCATTCACGAATCCTCGAAGAACGAAACAGCTGTATGATGTCCCTAACATTACGGACGAATCCTCGAAGGACGAAACAGCTGTGTGATGTCCCTATCATCACGGACGAATCCTCGAAGGACGAAACAGCTGTATGATGCCCCTAACATCACTGACGAGTCCTAGAAGGACGAAACAGCTGTATGATGCCCCTAACATCACTGACGAGTCCTAGAAGGACGAAACATCTGTATAATGTCGCTAACATCACTGACGAGTCCTAGAGGACGAAACATCTGTATAATGTCGCTAACATCACTGATGAGTCCTAGAAGGACGAAACATCTGTATAATGTCGCTAACATCACTGACGAGTCCTAGAAGGACGAAACAGCTATATGATGCCCCTAACATCACTGACGAGTCCTAGAAGGACGAAACATCTATATGATGTCCCTATTATCACTGACGAGTCCTAGAAGGACGAAACATCTGTATAATGTCGCTAACATCACTGACGAGACCAAGAAGGATGAAACACTTGTATGGTCCAGTTTAATTATTTTTTGTCTCTTCTCACAATTTATATTTCATTAAAAGGTGATAATGTCTTATGTATTTTATACATTCCTTAGGTCAACATCCGGGACCTGAGCTCCAGAGGATCCTACACAAATCACATATCAAGATTGCCCATTTGTGCGTTCTTGCTTAATCGAACTACATATCTATCTATATATATATCAATCTTGTTAAATTGAGTAAGCACTTATAAGTCATGTTTACTGCATGTGATGTGTCCCCCGATATTGACACGACAACTACATGATGTAGGAGAGGTAAAACATATTTACTCTGAGCGCTTCGCGTGAAGTACCTATCTTACGTCACTTATTGTCTATTTGTCAGATTAGGGGAAAATTTGTACCGAAATATTATCATACAAATCCAAATGTTAACAAATGAAAGGAATGTTTGCAATATGTAACGTACGATTAATAAAAAGGATCAGCATATTTTTTGCAAAATTACAAACAATTCTAAAAAAAACAAAAAAACAATTAAGGTAAAAAAAAATGTATCATTTCATTACAGCCTGGTGAATCTGTCCATGTGTCCATCTGCTGTCGTTACCAGGTTATACAATTGTTATGCATTGTTTGACCTCTTGTTACAAACTTAAGTGTGTCAGAGTGAAATAAAAAATATTGAAATCTTGAAAATCTTAATACGCTGTGCTTAACCAATAAACATATATTTAAATCTGTTTATATTCGAGAGCAGAGACCTATATAACTATTATAGGCCACTGTAAAGATGAAGATATTTGGTTTTGACAGTTTCCAATATAAAATTTTACATAGTTTTTGTGAAAGTTTAAATATATCATAGAATTATGGTCAATTTTAGGAAGGAAACATATTTTTATTTAAGTTGTATAACCACTCCATCTTTATGGACATGTCGCACGTTCCGTAGTTTATCATCATCTAGATATCAAGAGTTCTCCATAAAAACACGAGGCCTTATAAGTCTGTATCTGATGTGGCTTTAGCGTGGAGTGAAAATCATAAAATTTGTTTAGGGGGCGGGGCAGTCACGTCGTTAAGGTGCACCGACACCTCACCACTAGCCCTCCACCTCTGGGTCACAAGTTCGAAACCTATGTGGGGCAGTTGTCTGATACTGACCGTAGGCCGGTGGTTTTTTTCGGGTACTCCCGCTTTGCTCCACTTCCAGACCCTGACATATCCTTTGCTGTTAATAGGACTTTTAAAAGATAAACCAAAATAAAGTTTGTTTAAACAACTTCGATAGCTAGAATGCCAAAACTCCTGCCTAGTTAATCATCTACAACTGGAGTGATGTGTCTGATCATGTCAAAAGTTGAACAAATGTTTACTCTGGAAAACTTCAGTTTTGTTTGTTTTGGTGCTATATTTACATCAATATATGAGATTAAAAACAAAGTTTCAATCATTCTGTCATTCGGTTGCCTAGCAACAGTCCTGGCAACCAATCGCCCATTTATATGCATCATAATTGGTAATTTTAGTCATTTTCGACAAAGTATATTTCAATGAAAATACTTTAAATCTACATGTTACATCATGCATATGGAAACATTGATCATAACACATTTATCAATTCCATGTCAACCGATTATTTTGTCGTGACAATCGATTACTTCTCATGACAACGATACTTTGCCTCCAAAATTTCTTTTGCAGCTTACCTAGCTTTTGTTGGTGTTGTTTGAACTGTTTTAATAGCATTAAAGCGTATAGGGATTTGGTGATTGCTTTTAGTATTTATTCATTTCATTCTGAATTATCATGTCATAATTCGGATGGTGGAACAGTTGTAACAACTCACCATTTATCTAGGCGACCAGGGTTCGAATACCCGACCGGACGTGCATGGAAAGAGGGATCACCTATCCGACAACGTGACTTTTCTCGGGTGCTCCGGTTTCCATAATTTGCCAGACTTTGCGAGCAAAAACTATATATATTTTCATAAAATATATGAATTGAAAACGGTGAGTAAGATACATTTTTATCACATATTTGACATGTTTAGAGTCTAAATGAGAAGGATAAAATAAAACAAAGGCAGACATTTTGATGCATCATTTTCAATTTCAGTTATAAAAAAGATAAATGTCTTACGTAAACTTAAATATATGTTGAAAAGAGATTCACTTATAATGCAGCAGAAAGTACACTATTTCAAAACACTAGGTTGCTAAATATGTATCCAGTTAATCTAGAATTATTTTTATTTGGAAATGAAAATCTGTCCGTAGACATAAATAAAGAAGTTTTAAGACACGTGCATATTTGCATCAAATCCAGCAACAGGTTTTAAGTAAAATGTATTGATTGTGTATTTTGATTTGTATGCCTTGTTAAATGTTATCATGTAAATATCAATATATGAACTGTAGTAGAGGAAAAGGCGTTGATAAGTTGGATGTTTAAATCAAAACCATTTATAATTCTTGACGTCACATCTTTGTCCTGATTGTGACGTCAGAATCGATTCTTTCTGACGCAGCCAACAAAACGCTACTGGGTATAAATTTCACGAGTCAGTAAATATATATATATATATCTTGCATAATCATTTATGTGATTACATGATAACATTTCACTTATTGTTGTAAATCTAAATTTCACGAGTCAGTAAATATATATATATATATCTTGCATAATCATTTATAAATTGATTTCAGTATACAATGTAGTTTTATCACATTTGATGTAGCTTGGTCCTTAATTATTCTGTAGAAATTATAAACAGCTGATGATTTAAGTTACAATATCTATTCATGAAAGAAAAGAATCCCGGTGATTATATGACAACTTTAAAAAATTAAATTTGAAAACATACCTTGAATTGTAATATTTATCTAAATATCAAATATATAATAGCAAAAGCATATATTACGCCATTATATCATAACGGCCTAATGGTGATTGTAAACCAGTAAATGCATGATTACTGCAGAGACGTAAATATCACAATATGTAATATATACGTCTCTGATTACTGGGGCAGACATATATATATGTCTCTGACTGGGGTCATTCATTTTATAAAAATAATAAAAAAAAAAAAAAATTAAAAAAAAATCCACCCTGAAAGATTGTTCTCTAAAATATTGTAAGAAATATTCAAAAAGATACTTAACAAGCATTTCCAACCCATAAAAACAACAAATTATTGTTTCTTTGAAAACAAGAAGGACCTATTAAATATAATACCTTATTTGGAATGTTAATTTACTTCAACTGATAAATTGATAAAATGATACATTTAAAAATTATTATAGACAAGCAAAATTTCAGTCAGTATATATTCAGTTCAATACCTTAAGTTTCATTTATCCAATAGAGCAAACACTAACTTTCAAAATTATCCCAAAAGTCGTTTTTATTCCGTCATGAATTCCATATATCATATTTCACATCATTTTGTTTACACTAGGAGCGTACTTCCGGTTGTGACGTCACACGTATTCCGCCATAAATATACGAAAACGAGGGTGTGCCGAAAAGGAGGGGAAGAGAAATAGCTCTCTGGGGTAAGTCCAAACTTTTAATTTACAGTTTAAATAACAACAAAAGCAAAAATATTCGATATTTTGCAGCATTGTAAGTCTGAATCACGGACACTGTTGCTACAAGTGCTGTGAAATCAGGCTGAAGTGACCCTGTTACAGCAGCTGTAGCTAAAATTACGAAGAGATGGTTCCCCCTTTCCGTTTTCCCGATATGGGCATCGTGATAAAGGCTACGATTATGCATTTAAATATGTGTTTGACCTATATATAGTACGTCTGTATTGTTAAATGGATCAAAACACTTTCTAATGGTCTGTACTACCGGCCAATCTCGTACTAACCGTTTGACATATAGATCAACAAGTCAGTCAGTACCCTAAGTTCCGTACGTGTGTATTGAATGAGGCCCACAAGGGGATTTTGTTTATCATATAAATTCTGCACGTGTTTATGAGTATGTGTGTGTAATACCTTCCAGAAAGCTGATAAATCCAGCATTCCAGAACTTCACTCATATGTCCTAGTTGTTAACTTGTGTTATTGTGTGTCATTTTCACTGTTAATGGTTTTGAACTCCTTACATAGTTGCATGAAGATTGTAAACCACAACAATTTTACTGTAATATCTTGTAAGTACTTGACTAAACATTCCTATGTGATAGTGTTTCCTTCTATCGGTATGACTTTGTTTATACAGTATTATATCATACATAAAGATATTTATAGAACATTGCTTATCATACATTGAGTCATTTTTCTTGAAACACTTTTTATAGAATAATGAAAGCTCAATTTATTACACGAAATGACGCTAACGGTCAACATATCTTTTTCTCTTAGAGACAACCTATGAAAATAGACATATGACTTGATTAGATAGTGTATTGGGTTGTGACTACATTTTAACACAATCCATTCCCATTATTTACTTGTCAACTTCTTAGATTTTTCATCAGAGAGATTTCACACACAAAAAGTCAGAAACACATATTATGTAGTATGCTTTCAAACCAATGAAAAATATGATATCACTTGGTCATATTGGTATTCAATATATTTGCAAAAAAAATTAGGCTAGGGATGTGAAAGTAGGAAAAACCATGTTTTGTAAGCAATCTTTTCAATGTATTAGTAATGGTTTTTCCTATTTTCACATCCCTGTTTTGAAAAAAAATGTAAGTTTTGTTGAATACCGAGTTAAAACCGTCCACATGGCTAATGGATATCTGTACCCTGTGGTTTCTTACTCTATCTTATTTATTTATCCAGTAAAATGCAAATATTATGTCATGTATTGTACAAGGTTTGTTATATGGTTCTTTAGCCAATGAAGTTTTCAAATTAACAAACTGTAAATTTGAACACCATATTTTTGCTGCAATGAGCTCAGGGCCATAACTCTGTGTATAGAATGGACAGTGCCACATTAAAATATCATTTGTGAGTATTTTCTCTGAAATATAATAAATCTGAGTTTATTTCCAGATGAATACTGTAATATTTCAATATTTTATTGTTTCTCATCTCTTTAGAATCGGCTTACACAAGACATATCTATCAGACAAAGATGATATATATATTCTCAAACTTGAATTTAACATTACAGTTTGATGGAGTCAATTGAAGAATATTGATTGAATAACAAAATATATATATAATAATAATATATATTGTATATATTATAGTTGTCAATTCATATTGATAATCAACATTCATCAATTTCAGAAGTCAAATTCGAAAAAAGTATATATCGGAACATTTTAAAGTGAATTACAAATAATCAGCGGCCAGTGGTAAATTTTAGCTCGTAAGCAATATTTAAATCTCGTCATTTAAAATGGCATAAATGATTCGACGGTGAAGCCCTGAGAATTTCAGTTAATGATCAGTAAATTATTTATTTACATTACCAATTGTTTTCCTATAGCAGTAAAACAGTACACATTCATTAGCTGTGAAATGCTTATAGCTATATTTTACAAAATACATCACATTCTGTGAAGGCCAAAGTTGATAGGAATCAAAGATCAATATATTTTGTTGTTGAAGTGGTCATCTGCCCTTTATACATCTGTTTGACAAAAGTTGTCTGCCTTTAAAAATATTTTAAGTTGTCTGCCCTTTGGAAATAGAAACATACATTATAGGGATCAGACTTTTTGATATTGTTCATCTGCAAATTTATAAAGAATTGTCGTGATGACAAGGGAGTACGTAACAATGTTGGAATGACTAAATATAGCTCTATGGATATTAAAGGGGTTATTGATAAAATCACTGGAAAAACATGGTCATTTTATGGGACTACAGATGGATTGTCTTCACAGGAGGTGAAGTGAAGTTGCTGGAAGAGCAGAACAACTTATCTGCCTGTTCCCAGACAGCTGACCATAGTTTGTGCGCCAAGTCATGCATGTGATTATATTTGGAGAATGAAGATACAGCTGGATCTACTCTCTATAAAGCTTACTGTATAATACATACTGGTCAGTGATTTTGTTGGATTTTCTTTTTTCAGACAAATCCAGAATACAATTAACAAAATTTTGAGGAATCTTAAGTTCAAGCTTAAGAGAATACTCGTAATTTGAAAGATAAGTACCACTTGAAGTCATGAGACCAGGGTTCAAATATCTGGGTCCAAAAATTATTTCTGGTATCCATAGCAACAGATTTTAATATTTAATGCAGCATAATGTGGAATAAGGTTTAAATGATTTTAGAAATATTAGAATATTTTTTAAACTTGTTTATTTAAGTGGATTAATATGTTTTGTTTGATTTGTGTTTAAGACTTGGATATGATGGACATGCTATCAAGCATGGTTTTTGATTGATATACTGTAAGATATGACTTCAAATAATCACTGCTGAGGGTATGGTGGCAGTGTTCGAAAGTAAAGGTGGTCCGATGGCCCGAGGCCACAGAAAATCTGATCGGTCCATGTAAAAATTCATTGTGTTGGACCGATTGGCTATGCAATTTTTCAGTCTTGATATTAAATTTTCCTCATGACACATGATAACAAAATCTTTCCTTGTCTTTTGACTAATGATCCAGTAATAAATGAGCTCAAAATAAAAGTAAATCTTCCGAGAAAAGCGCGTCAGCAGGGTGTATTTGCTTCAAGCGTCTGAGTGATTTGACACCGAACGATGCAAGCGTTTGCATGACGCAGTTATTCAAAACAACATGGCGCACATGTTAAAGTATTATGAAGGTGCTAAACCAAATACGAAGCAAAAACATTCCTCTGCTTAATTCCTCGGCGACACAGTTACATGCTAAACGAAAGGCATATGACGACAACACCAGAGAAAGGACTTTTCAACGCCACTGGCTTGTTTGAAGAGACTGGTTATGTTACGAGGTCGAGGACAACGTGATGAAATGTAGGTACTGTTGTGAAAAGAAAAATAAGCATGGTACGGGAAACTCGCTGTCCCAGATATGGGTTGGTGGCACAAATAACTTTAAATTAGATAGTGTCAAGGCCCATGAGAAAAGTATAAGCCATAAAGATGCCGAGAAGGCATTCTTAAACAAACGAGAGCCAAATAAGTCAGAGGGAGTCGCAGCAATGAGACAGCTCAGCTTAGCTCAATTACAAAATCTGAGGAACAAGTTCAGAAATGCCCATCAGGATTTTGAGCCAGGCTTTGACAATATGGGTGACACATTCACCAAAGTGTTAAAGGAAGCGGCTGCGGTTGAGCTTGAGCACGAAGCGGTCTAAGAAATAAAATTTAAAAAGAACTGATTAACAATCATAAATAAAAATCTTATTAACAATTACAATTGATTCTCATTTTTTTATTTCAGTAACGACATTGCACTTATTTCACAATAAGTTTAACGACTATCACTCTGCTACTAAAAAGCATGTTGTAAAAAATGGGTCTATGGAAAAATTACTTGGGCTATGGAAATTCAGTTTTCTGTAGACCTATTGTCTATGGAGAATTCAGAGTTACTTTCAGACACTGTGGTGGGGCTTATTTCCAGGCATGGGTTTATTTGTAGATAAATATGGTATGATATGACCATAAGGGCTTTCTGCTGTGTATATTGGTGGGCTTATTTCCAGGCAAAAACAATGGGTATGATATGACAAATAAGTACTCTCTACTGACAATATGGTGTGCTTATTTCCATGCATGGGTTTATTTGTAGATAAATTAGTACCCATATGACAATAAGCACTCTGTTGATAATGTTGGTGGGCTTATTTTCACGCATGGGTTTATTTGTAGATATATATGGTACAATATTATGACCACAAGTACCCTCTACTGAGGACAGGGTCCAATCTGATGTGGAGTAGTATTCTGTCTACTTATGAGCAGTTGAAGTGAGCGGATTAAGATGAGTTTTAAAGTAAAGATTTTGCCAGATTGAGACAATTGATGGAGGAGAATCTTGAAGAGATAGATGGTTGACCATTGTATTGGACTTTGGACTCTCCTGTAATTATTAAAGTCATGATCGTGCAGGGGTCACTCAGGGGTGAGATTTAGGGGATTTTACTGATGTGTTGCTAAAATTTTTGGTATTTTCAGAATATTTCATATGATATAGGACAATCTCATCAAGATTCTTCAAAACTTTGAATGTTAATGAGGCCCTAATTCACCAGTGTAGCATCATTAGAGATGTGACATTGTTTCAATGTTTATGATAACACCTGTTAGATTTTGGTGGTTTCATTTAATGATTGTCTACCACAAATGAACATAAATTCATTTTTCAAAATCACTTAAGATGGTAAAAATAGTAATCACATTTTGTTCAGAGTTTTAGATTTAGTTTAGAGGACCTAAGAGAAACTACAATTTTGATATTGTTCACTCAGAGTGCCATCATATTAAACTGACATTTTGGTAGGTTTAACTCAGAGGGCCTTCAGGTAAACTAAAATTTTAATATGGTTAACTCTGAGGGCCTTCAGGTAAACTAACATTTTAATATGGTTAACTCTGAGGGCCTTCAGGTAAACTAACATTTTAATATGGTTAGCTCAGAGGGCCTACAGGTAAACTAACATTTTAATATGGTTAGCTCAGAGAGCCTACAGGTAAACTAAAATTTTAATATGGTTAACTCCGAGGGCCTTCAGGTAAACTAACATTTTCATATGGTTAACTCAGAGGGCCTTCAGGTAAACTAACATTTTAATATGGTTAACTCCGAGGGCCTTCAAGTAAACTAAAATTTTAATATGGTTAACTCAGAGGGCCTTCAGGTAAACTAACATTTTAATATGGTTAGCTCAGAGGGCCTTCAGGTAAACTAACATTTTAATATGGTTAATTTTAGTATTGATAGCGACAGACAGTCTTCAGATAAAGTAACATTTTAATATGGTTAGCTTAGAGGGCCTTCATATTAAACTGATATTTTAGTAGGGTTATAGCTCAAAGGACCTTCAGGTAAACTAACTTTTTAGTAGAAATAGCTCAGAGGGCCTTCAGGTAAACTAACATTTTAATATGGTTAAATCAGAGGGCCTTCAGGTAAACTAATAATTTAGTAGGGATAGCTGAGAGGGCCTAGATAGATAAGCTGAAATTTGCAGGACCATAAATTATCATGAGTTATAATTTTTACAGAACTGCAAAAGATAAAGCCAGGCTTATCACCAGACTTATTGTATGATGATTACAGTGTTTTTTTTTTTTATTAATGAAACTGAAAACAAAATATACTCTTTAAAATATTAAATGTAAATAATTTAATCATAAAACACTCTTCTGTACAAAGATCATTTTTAAAACCTGACTTGTGGAGGTGAATGATACAATGAATTAACAATAAAAGGAAATTATAGATTATTTAACGTGTTATGTAGAGATTTTGTCCTAGATATTGTTTGATCTGCTACAAGATACTGTTCTAATAGTGTTTCATTTCAAGTTCGATATGAATCTGCTTGATATATTTAGATGGGATTAATATTCAAGGGTGTCCAATTTCCTGTATTAGCTGTCCTGAATACATCAGTGATCAGGTTGAGACCCAACCAACTTGTATAAGTATAATATGCATAGCTTTGTTACTTAAAATAATCAAAAGCATAATTTAAAACTACTTCGAAAATGGTTCATCCAAGTCACATTTATTCAGTTTGGATTCATGCTATTCAAGTACTAAAAATTGATACATTACTTCCAGTAAAGTAATATGTTTCTTAGTAGCTAATTCTTTCAGTTTACATGTTGTAGTAAAATGGTAGTTACTTTGTTGTACAACTATATATTTTATTGCGAAAATGTATAAGCAATTTTGGCTATTTTTAGTAACAATTACATGCTCAAACTGGCGTATAATAGACTAGTTTACAAGTTACATGCAAGTTTTCCTAGTTTTCCCAAATCTGATGATTGTTTACATTTCTAGCACCAGTGAGTGAGTCAGTCTGAAATGTAGATAGCTAGGACTAGTAGAATGTTATGTTCAAACCTTTCGAATGTAAAAAAAAAAAAAAAAAAAATGAAAACAACAATAATTTGATACGTTTCCCCAACCATTTTGGAAATTGCCACCTGGAACCATTGCAAATAGTTGATTGTTTTAAGGCATACCCATAGAAATATTAAATAGCCTTGACCATTGACAAGCAGCAACATCGGACCCCGACTTCCAAATTTATTGTTGTAACTACGGTACTAGGATCTAGGTTACTAGTGTCATGACTTACCTGTCCCAGCAGGTAAAGCACATTTTATCATTATAATTGTAGTAATCTATAAAATTATGAATTTCTTACAGGTAGTGTAAGGTAAGATTTATGTAATAAGCTGGGTATATATCGTGTGTGCAGTACTTGTACCTGGTCATGGTCTGATGGAGTTGTATGAATCCGCTGAGTTGTAAAATTCCTGAATATTAAAGTAAGTTAAGTATATAAACGAAACATTATACTGTGCGGTAAATGTCCCAAAAATTCTGTCTGAAAATATATGTATAATGACCGGTAAAATTAAATTAAGAAATATTAAAAATAAAAGGAAAATTAATTTTGTTCCTTATGATCATAACACGCTTTAACAACCCCCACTCCTGTAAAAAGTCTTGCTCTGCAGAACACACAATCAAGTTTTAGTAAATTTTAATATTATTGTAAAATTTTCAGAATGGTGCTGTGTTGATATTACTCTTCCCAACTGAAATGCCCCGCTGGATTTATAAGTTATCAATGTTTGTGGATATTTACAGTAAACGTGAAACTAGAGAAAGTGAGAATAATTTCAGGTATAGTTTGACAAGTATTTAAAAAATGTGACAAGATAGTTGGGGGTCTATAGTGGTTGGTATGTTGTAGGAAGGACAGGGTGCAGTTATTTTCTGTAGGACAGCTTCTGATCATGGCTGGTGGTTTATAATATCTGAACAATTGACACCGAGGAAACACAACCAAAATAATATCTACACAATAGATAAGTCTAGATATCATTGGTCATTGTTGGTTGAGAATTTTCTACTCAATTATGAATATTTCAAACTCACATATTTCTTTTATATCCTGTCTTACTGAATTCTATTCTGATAATTTGTAAAATTGCAAATGTCTGTCATTGAAGCCTATGTAATTTACAAAAAGTGTGATAGAGTTGGGCATTACTGAACTCATTATTGTTATTCTGAATTTAAATCATAAACAAAATTAAGGATATGTTGTTATCAGAAAAGACAGGTTTCACTACACTGATTAATATTGTAGAGTGATTTTAAATATAGCCCTGTTAAAAATTACAGACATAATTTTTGATATCGATTTTGACCTATTTTTACGTGTAATTATATACTCCGGAATGAATGCTAACACGCAGACCTAGACCTGAAGGACAGGAATTGTCTGGTTCACTGTACAATGGCAGTATTGTTTTATTGACTGGATGAATAGAGTGTATATATAAACTGTGTATATAATTGTGATCTATATATACAGACTGTAATTATCCATCTTAATCATATCTGTTTATTTGTTTGTTTGGTTTATCTGCTCCATGGCCAACTACATTTTGAGGGAGCAGTCTCCTTGTAGTAGCTGGTGGCTACCACATATGTATCTGGAAGCCTATTCAATCCTGTCTAGAGCAGAATGCAAGTAAAGTGTCTTCTGCACAGGACATTCTATGACCTTGAAACTTGCAGAGAAATGATTAGACACTAAGGTATTCACCTAAGTCTGCATTTGTTGAAAACTGTATCAGCTGACATACGACAGTCCCTCTCTAACAATCATGACTAGGTTATGATGTTGTGTATACTCTCTATGCCTGTCTAGGATAATAAATTTATTATAAGAAGAAGAAAATTTCTTGCACATGCTTGCTTCTCTAGCAGAATTTATTGTTGTTTGTTTGTTTGCAGTGTTTATAGCCCTACAAATAAATTTTGAGGTGGGGCCATCTTGTAGTAGTTGGTGACTACCCTATTGCCTTTGCCGAAGAACACAACCACAACAGCACTCAGACGGGCCTGTTTATCAGCTTGCATTAGAAATAAACACCAATGGTGGGGAGCATCAAACCTTCCACCTCCAGCTATGATTGATAAAACTTGTTTTAAAAGACATTTTAGATTATTATAATAATATGAAATTGGTTACTGAGAGTAGCAAGGGGATGTCAATATACATGTGTCATTATGAAAAAAATGTGTTTTTTTGTTCTTATTCAGTAAAATATTTTTGGTTTGTATCATTGTCAGGATTTTTCTGTTTTGCTACATGCTGAAGGGCAAGGATAGGATTAGAAGAGTTGACACAATGTCGATAATTTTAATCCTCAATTCAGTCTACAGCAGTAACCCATATAATTAAAAACACCAGTATTTCATACATAAAAAAAAAACCATGATATATATACATACCGAGATGATTAAATTTGTAGTTTGAATCTGTGGAGTGTTTTATTTAATCACACTTTACCTAAGGTTTGTAATTTTATTATAAGGTTTTGTTTCAGTTATCCAATTTTTCATTTTAATGTTAGTTGGTGTATGCATCAGGATTATTAGAAGATGGAAAAAAGGGTGGTTTATTGTGTTTGCATTAAGGCTGTTTGTCACCCGTATCACCTGCAATTTTTATTTTATTTTATTTTTTTTTAAATTTTTTTTTTTTGGGAGGCGGGGGGGGAGGCTCATTGTAGTAGGTGATGGCTACCAAGCAAAACAAAAAAAAACAAAACAAAAAAGCAATAAAACATGCCGGAGGTCTGCTGCATGGTTCAAGGCAGCTGGGGTAAAAGAACTTTACCACCATGAACAAAATAGTCTGTATTCTTGTCTCTTGCCTCTTGGCTTCCTTAGCTTACCATGTATAGTACAGATTGTACAACACATCTTACATCCATAGATTTGTCCTATGTTGTACTGACTGAGTCACTGAAGCTCCTAGATTGTTTAGAACTTAACAGGAGACAACAGTTATTAAAATAATAACATCCATTATTATAAATTCAAGGTCATTTATTGGAGAGAGAAAAGGTTAAAAGTTATGGAAGATATTTGTAGCTTTTAGATGATTTACGGTAAAGTTATGTGTCACCATATGCAGATTAGTTACATTTGTTATGACTTAGAGACACCTGGAATTCATTACTACAAGAACGACCTCTTTGTCATATATATATACAGCTGGCAAGTAGACTATTACAGGCCCTTGTCTCATCTACAGATGGGAGAAAGGTGGAACCTAGTGTAGACTTTTATACACTGCCAATATCAAAGGGAGTCGTATATATGTGCTCATGAGATTAAATTAAAAGACCTCGTTGACTTACTTACAATGTGTGAAGAGATATTTATTTATTTATTTTCTTTATTTCTAGGACGATTGCAGTTCTGATTTTCAGACATTGATTTACACATTTGTAACACAGTGGTAATTATAACAGTGTAGATGTGGTGGGGTACTTACTTAATAAACTACGGTATGTGTGTATAATGGGTATGTGTGTATAATGGGTATGTGTGTATAATGGGTATGTGTGTATAATGGGTATCTTGCAGGGCTTATTCTTAATATATTTTAGGGGTTTTAATTCATGTTTGAGCCAAATTATGAAAATTTGCAGTTTGATTATGAAAATGTCCTTCCAAATTTACCATTTACTTCCCAAACTTTTACAAAAAGACCCCATCCCAAACCATGTGAGTTGTGAGTAGGTTATAGGTACTCGTAAAGGTACTCAGTGGCGGTATGTTGTCTGACAGTCGTACCTACATGTAGGTATATATAGTTAACATCCCCAGTTCATCCTTACCTACACATATCCCATTCATCAGCTAGCTACCCACCTGTTAATAGGAAATCTTCTCCATGTCCAGGATAGCCTGTCAAGGGTCAGTCAGGTCACCAGGGGTCATTCTAGGGTGTCACCTTACAACTGTTGGCTGCAGGCCAGATACTACTGAAGAGAGTAGACTGAATGACCTTTGATCTCTGGACAGGTGACCTTTGTAAAGGTTTATGACCCTGAGGTCATTTTAGGTGATGTTAGGATCAATGTGACTTGTGTTTACCTATTGTATTGGTAATGCCAATTTAGAAAGAAAAAAAATTAAAGAAAGGAAAATGGAAGTATTGATTGCTCCAACTTGATTAAATAAAGGAAAATGGATTTTCTTCCAATATTCTAATTTAATTCTGAATGAATTCAGAAATATGTACAAAAATCATATCTTGCCAAGCAGTTTTGATGAGGTTTTAGCAAATAAATATATCATTTGAGTCCAAATAAAAGAATATTCGATTCTTGTGACACTTAATGTTTATTAAATTTCTACATATTATTTTTTCCCCGAGAGTCAGTCACAAAAACCACAACATTTCCGTTGTTTGTCCTTAAGAGTTTATATACATACTGAGATAGTGATATTTGTAGTTTGGAAGCAGACCATACACAAGTTTGTCTGTAATTTGATTATAAGGTTGGGGTTCAATTGACCATATATGATTCTGTCTGCGTCAGTAGCAAGAACCTCAACATTTTCCATCGTTTGTCCTTAGTTAGGAGATTGTCTTTCTGCACAAAGACATTTTGTTTTGGGAATAAGTTTCAAGCATGCATACAGTTCTGGTACATATACACGTGAAACCTATATGTTGTTTCATGTCTCTAATTATGACTAATTTGTTTCCTTCATTTGGCAATTTACTCCTGAAATGATTAGAAGCCTGGTAGCAACCCTGCTGTTTTCATGCTAATATCTTTACGAAAAACAGTTTAAAGAAATGCTGGTAGCTGTTTTACAATGTAATTGACCTTGTTGTCTATATCAGCATTAGAAATGTTGACATTTCGCAGGATACAACTACAAACTATGTTTAGATATTTCTTTTGTTCGCTGTCATATTCCTGTAAATAGTTGAGGTTGTCTTGAGATGAGTTCTTGTAGTAGCTGGTGGCTACCTCACTGAACAACATGTCGGGAGATGGCATGATTTGTCTAAAGCAGTGGATTGAAATGCAATAACCATGGAAAAAGAAAAGTTTGCTGGTGAAGTTTATGAATGTCTCTGAGCAAGTATTCAAAGCCTCAGAATGTGTGCAAGAGTAGTGGGTGGCCAGAGGAAGAAAATATGTAGAAGCATGAATAAGAATACAGTCTGTCATTGCCAGGAAAAAAAGATTTAAAAAAAACGTACGCAAGTAAATGTAGACTGAGAAAAACCGCCAATCAACAAGTGGAAGAAGAGATTGTAGGATACATTGAAATTATCAGAACTTGATTGCTTAACCAAGGTATTGGCAAAGTAATGAAAAAGTATTTCAGAACTTAAAGAAGGTTTGGCACTGTCACTGGTAATGAGTCAGTAAGTCAATATCACTAGAATGTTTGAATTGAATATGACAGAACACTGAACCAAAGAAGCTAGACTTCCACATGGAGGATTAAAAATGACTCAAAGCAATTGCAGAAAAACATCTAAAGGACTTTTCCTGAGGGAAAGTTTTAAGGTTTTGAAATAAAATCATCCACTTGATACTTGAGTGGAAGTTTTTCATAATGATTTGAAGGAGGAAAGGTCAAGACCATTTTGAAAATGTGCCAATTTAAAAATGTTTTTCCTTGACGAGAGCAATCACTGACACTCCATGAATTTGTATCAAATGAAAATTGATATTACAATCTAAAAGGGACTTTAAGACTTGCGAATTCAAAGTTTTTTTTTGTGGCTTATTTTGGGAATTGACTCCTGGCAGAAATTGGGAATTGTTTGTGCTGTGAAAGCGTAAATCCATGGGGACAATAGAAAACAGATTGCTGGATTTGGTAAACTCACATATGATGGTGTTAATGAGAGGACCAAGTGAGATCCAAAGTTCTCATATTTGATGTGAGACAAAAACGTTCTGATTCAGCTAGTTTTTTCTTATTGCTAGTTTTTTAGAATGTTTACGGCCAATTCCACACTTATTTCATATTAAAATCAGAATTCCTAAATTTTGCAGCTTCCCTTCTGAAAGTTTCTTTCCTGGTTCACCAATTTACTTGCTTAATAAATGTGAGCGGATAATATAAGGTGATATAACTTGTTTCAAAATAGTTTTAAAATAAATAAAGTTTACATTTATTTTTTATATCTGTAAATTAGGAGCAGAAGCATTAACATTTTGTTGTGTATACATATAATCGTGACTAGGAGTCAGGGTGAAAAATGATTGGTGAAATTAATGTTGGGGATGTATTTATATTAAGTCAAACACTCATAAAACCATTATGTAAATATTTAGTTTTTGAAGGATATATAAAACTATAAATATTTATGTGAGCCTGATCATAAAAAATGCTAAATGACTGTGCCAATCAAAAAAAAAAAGGATATGATTTAGATTTAAAAACATATTTTGAAAATATTACAACCTATGCAACAGCCGGTATGTGTAAAGTAAAAAAATAAAGTTGACATTTTAAATATGAAAAAGAAACTTTTTTTTTCAAATACTTATAATAACACATGAAAAACATCATATTTCTTTAAGTATTATAAAAACACCTGCATTTGAAAAAAATATCATCTGGTATAAAAATCTAAGGAAGGTTTGAATATAGAAAAATCTAAAAAAAAAAAACCCACCAAAAAACTGGGATATAATATACATAAGAGTATGATTTATGGAAATGACATGAAATAGATTTTAGGAACAATGGTTGTTTAAAATATTAAAAATGCAATAACAATATTTGAATAAAAAAACAACAACAGGATATATCATAAATATGTGTATGATTTATGGAAGGGATATCTGTACTGGTCCTGAGGCTGAGAAGTGACAGGAAGCAACCCTCCTAGTGTGGGGTAGTGACTCACATCCAAGTTATGTTCATTTGCCTAACCAACAAACAGGCATTTTACATTCTGGATTTGGGGCTCCCCAGAGGGTGTGCTTTATTAAACTTTCGTGTTATTAAAATATGAGAAAAAACTCATTAATGCTGTCTATTTTAACATGTATGACACGGAAATCTAACTGTTTTAAAGTTAGAAGAAGAAAACAGGTGATGTGATGATCAAAATACATGGGAAAATGTGTGATTCTTCTATACATTGATTTAAAGAAAAATGTATTGTTGGTATGTTTTTTATGTTGAAACTTGTAGCATTGATTTCCTTTTTTGAGATGTTTCGGTCAGTAGGTCTCACATTGGTATGTTTTTTTGTAACAATGTAATTTCAGTCTTGGATTTCAATATTTTTCAAAACATACCCGAAGAAAACATTTGTGTAGTATTCCCCCTGACTTTCAACAGTTGGTCATAGGGAACAGATTGGTTATTGGAGTATTCCATGTTATATGAATTGTTATTTGTGTGGTGATGGATTTCCCCATATGGTGCCCCAATGAGCATGCACAGGTGAGATAATTATAGAATACTGTCATTTTGGGACCCCCTGGTGAGAGTCCAACTAACAAGCTATTTGATATCCCCATGGGACCCCCTGTTGAGAGTCCAACTAACAAGCTATTTGATATCCCCATGGGACCCCCTGTTGAGAGTCCAACTAACAAGCTATTTGATATCCCCATGGGACCCCCAGTACCTTCAGGTACAATTGTGCAGGTTAGAGGAGGAGGGTAGATAGTGATCTTCCCCCTTGGAGCCTCAATACCTGGGGTAGGGTAAATAGTGAATGGTATGAGGATAGCTTCCACTCCGCAACCCTAATATACTCTGGTGATCATTTAAAGTTGTATTGTTTGGGTAGATAGTGAATTTCCCCATAGGAGCCTCTGTACTTGGGTGGGGTAGATAGTGAATTTCCTTCAGGAGCCTCGATACCTGGGGTTGAGTAGATAGTGAATTTCTGCCTAGGAGCCTCTGTACTTGGGGTGGAGTAGATAGTGAATTTCCCCCTAGGAGCCTCTGTACTTGATGTTGAGTAGATAGTGAATTTCCCCCTAGGAGCCTCTGAACATGGGGTTGAGTAGATAATGAATTTCCCCCTAGGAGCCTCGATACCTGGGGTTCAGTAGATAGTGAATTTCCCCCTAGGAGCCTCTGTACTTGGGGTGGAGTAGATAGTGAATTTCCCCCTAGGAGCCTCTGTATTTGGGGTGGAGTAGATAGTGAATTTCCCCCTAGGAGCCTTTGTACTTGGGGTGGAGTAGATAGTGAAAATCCCCCAAGGAGCCCCGATACCTGGGTGGATATAGTCTCCTGAATATCTGTTATTTGGGTAGCCATATTTCCAGCTGTGAAGGATGTAGTCCTATACAATTGCCAGGTCAAGATAAACAGGATCTCCCGTATATATTATACCTGACTTTATCAACATTTTAAAGAATGTTGGTCATGAGTTTGGCTTAAAATTTTTACAGAACTGATGGAAAATAACCTAAAAGCATGTTCAATCCACATACTCGATGCATTTTCCAGTAATTACGATGACAGTGTTTTTACTGTCTACATGTTTATACTGTGTGCACAAAACGACTGCATTTCCAACACATTTAACCTTGATTTATGCCAAAAAGAAATTTAAAAAATCCTAATTGTGTCCATAATGCAAAAAAATCTTGAATAAAAAAGAAAAATACATCAGAAAAAATTACACAAAATATAGATAAAAAAAAATATGGACAGTTAAGGGTTGAAATAAGTGTGTGCCATCATGTAAAGCTAAAATTTTACACCACATTTGAAACTGGTTAGCATGACGTGTGAAAAAAATATTAGCAGGTGACTTTTATAATAATTTACACGTGAAGTTTTCTCACTTTGGTCAATTGGATTTTTACAAAACATTCAGGAAAAACACTGATTGATTGAAGAACTATAAAATATCAGTGTAACAATGAATGTACAGAAGACAAACATAGGAAGCGTCAATCTGTCTCCAAGTCAATCAATATTTTTGTCCTGTGTCTAGATCATCGGTGAAATGAGGTATTTATCAAGTTATAATTTCAACAATTTTTTTTGCGTAGTTTCCTATCAGGAAAAAAATATCTTTTGAATTTTCATGCCTCTATGTGGCATGTAGCAAAATTTACAAGCTTATGTTCTCTCAATTATTTTACTTTTAGGTCTATTTCTATTGGAAATTAAAAATTAGTGAACATGATTCTGTAGATGTAGAAAGTTCCACGCTAATTTAAATGAAATTTATACCTTGTTTGTAACAATATTTAAACTGTTTAACGCCTTGCTGCTAAAGACCTACATATGCTTACTTTTTTTATTTGGTAAAATTACTTTCTTTACAAGTACTGTTTGGTCACTTTAAAAAAAAAATTCTCATTTTGTTTCAAAGTCACATTTAGTAAAAGTTTGACATATTTTGTAAAACTTTGTCATATTTCCTCCCACCCCCACCCCCATCCCCATCAAATATATAAAAATTGGGCTTGAAAACCATCAAATATTTTCAATAAAATGTTATTCCATTAGCGTATGAAATTATATTGACATGAAAAGGTATGACCATTGGGTTGCCTGCCCATTGCAACCATGTGGGTTTTCTTTGGATACTCCAGTTTCTGTCCACACCAAAGCTAAGACCCCCCCCCCCCCCCCCCCCCCCCCCCCCTCTAAGTATCTAGGTAGGTACAGAGGAGCTAGGGGCTGGGTAGTCAGTCTAGTAGCCAGTCCAGGTATAGTATAGAACCACCTGTAGAGTCACTTTACTACAGTGTAAATCTCTTACTGGATATCATCACTTGTGTGAGACGATTTACAAGGAAGATCTACAACTTGCAGTGATGACTGGGAGGGGGAGATTCGTGAATGGTGTATACATAGGCCACTGTGAGGACAGCAGGAGGGCTTTGATAAAGTTGTTAATCTCAGGAAGGGATAAGTTTTATTGACTACAAAAAATATGACTATAATGTCAGATGGTTTGTACATCTAGAGTGGTTCATTCATTTAGGTGGCTTTGCAAGCAGATAGTTTTTATCATATCTGGGCCTTAAAGCACATGGAACCGTGTAAATAAAGCCAAATGTTAGATTTGACTAGGTATGATGTCAGAATACCCAGGGGTCAGATAAGATAGGGTGCCAGAATACTCGCCGTAGATTGAAGTTG
Source organism: Pecten maximus (assembly GCF_902652985.1). Taxonomy (NCBI): domain Eukaryota; kingdom Metazoa; phylum Mollusca; class Bivalvia; order Pectinida; family Pectinidae; genus Pecten; species Pecten maximus. Next base: position 19,331,330 of record NC_047031.1, on the reverse strand, counting down.
ACATAATGTCAATATTCTCAGGGGTCAGATTAGACAGAATGTCAGAATACTCTCCGTAGATTAAAGTTGACATAAATTCAGAATATTCTCAGGGGTCAGATAAGACAGGATGTCACAATACTCAGGATTAATATAGAACAGGATCCATGCCATGACTGATAAGTCAGAATACTCTGATCAGATCAGAAAAGGTTTCGAATCAGAGGTCAAATCAGAATGCTGAGAGCTCAGATCAGAGACAGGATGTCAGAATACTCAGGGATCGGATAAGTCAGGATGTCAGAATACTCAGGGATCGGATAAGTTAGGATGTCAGAATACTCAGGTATCAGATAAGGTAGGATGTCAGAATACTCAGGTATCGGATAAGACAGGATGTCAGAATACTCGGGGATCGGATAAATTAGGATGTCAGAATACTCAGGGATCGGATAAATTAGGATGTCAGAATACTCAGGGATCGGATAAATTAGGATGTCAGAATACTCAGGGATCGGATAAGTTAGGATGTCAGAATACTCAGGGATCGGATAAGTTAGGATGTCAGAATACTTAGGTATCGGATAAGACAATATGTCAGAATACTAAGGTATCAGATAAGACAATATGTCAGAATACTCAGGTATCAGATAAGACAGGATGTTAGAATACTCAGGGATCGGATAAGTTAGGATGTCAGAATACTTAAGAATTAGACAAGATAGAATGTTTGAATTTTAAGTGGTCATAAAAAAATGACATCAGAATATGCAGGTCATAATAGACAGGGTATCATAATACTCTGGTCAGAATAGACAGGGTGTCAGATTACTCTGGTCAGAATAGACAGGGTGTCCAAATACTCTGGTCAGAATATACATGGTGTCCGAATACTCTGGTCAGAATAGACAGGGTGTCCAAATACTTTGGTCAGAATAGACAGGGTGTCAGATTACTCTGGTCAGAATAGACATGGTGTCCGAATACTCTAGTCAGAATAGACAGGGTGTCCGATTACTGGTCAGAATAGACAGGGTGTCATAATACTCTGGTCAGAATAGACATGGTGTCCGAATACTCTGGTCAGAATAGACAGGGTGTCCCATTACTGGTCAGAATAGACAGGGTGTCGGAATACTCTGGTCAGAATATACGTGGTGTCCGAATACTCTGGTCAGAATAGACAGGGTGTCGGAATACTCTGGTCAGAATAGACAGGGTGTCAAATTACTCTTGTCAGAATATACATGGTGTCCGAATACTCTGGTCAGAATATACATGGTGTCCGAATACTCTGGTCAGAATAGACAGGGTGTCCGAATACTCTGGTCAGAATAGACAGGTTGTCAGAATACTCTGGTCAGAATAGACAGGGTGTCAGAATACTCTGGTCAGAATATACAGGGTGTCATAATACTCTGGTCAGAATAGACAGGGTGTCAGATTACTCTGGTCATAATAGACAGGGTGTCAGATTACTCTGGTCAGAATAGACAGGGTGTCAGAATACTCTGGTCAGAATAGACAGGGTGTCAGAATAGACAGGGTGTCAGAATACTCTGGTCAGAATAGATGATGGCAAAACAATCAGAGGTCAGATAAGACAGGATGTCAGTATATGCAGGGATCAGATTAGACAAAGTATTGGATTAATTCAGGGGCCAGTTTAGACAGGATGTCAGAATCTCTTAGAATCAAATAAATTTAACAGGTTTTATTGTGTACAGGTCCAATCTGTTCTACAGCCAACTTTGCAAAAAAAAACAAAAAAACACTAGCATGCTGTTGTTTTCCATTATTGAAAATAATTAGTTTGTTTGCAGTTTACGTAACACACACCAGCCAGGGTTATATGAGGACCAGACAAATGATTAGGCATCAATCATCTGTGTGTAACACACTAGGTATATTGATTCTGTATTGGAATTTTGATCATAATCCATAAATGTATTATTTTCAAAAATCATTAATATCCTGTCTGGTACCTCTATACTGTCCATCATCGCTCAATTATCCACACCTGTTCATGTGTTGTTTGTGTACAGTTTCTGTACAACTGACATTTACCTGACAACCCTTGGGGAGCCTCTTGTATTAATTACTGGTTTTGGCTATTATTTTATACATAGGAATAGTGCAATATGTTCTGTTAGTTGTACAAATTTTGAGCTGTACGTACCCTGTGGGGAGCCCCCATTTGACCCCCTGGAGCCCACATCTTTCATCACTACTCAGCAGACAGACCTTGTCATACATGCTTAGATGAATGGAGTGGAAATAGATAGACAGGCTATTTATAGTAACGATTGGTTTATCTAACCCTTAGTTCCATGTGGTAAGATTGTAGTTACCAGTAAAAAAACCACCCCCTCATCCCTCGATCATTCCCTCAATTTATTCAGTACTCGAAACTTTTCTGCTTAATCAGCTAAATCTGGAAGTTGATTCAATGGAGTTTGCTTCCTTACAGAAGGTATTTAACTGTTCTTTCCTGTTACTGTGATGGACAGGGATATCATTCAGGTACAAAACACAGTGTAATAGATCTATATGTGTAGTTCAGTTTTTTTTTTTTTTGTAAAATTTGGAAACATCAGTCATTGTGTCAAGTTCAGATTTATTTAGTATCAAATCCCTCAATTTTCTATATTTACCTGATTAAGATGATTCATTTCTGGAAAATTTTATTTTAAATTGACTTCAAATGTTCCATACCAACAACAAATGCTTGGAAGATCTGGAATATCAACTGGTGGCTGTGATTAGGTCATTACTTAGTCTTTGGCACTGAAGACCAGGTTTATTTTTGTCAGCAAACTTTTAACAAGACTATCGTTTCTTGGGATAAAACTTAGGCCTGAGTTTTCATCATCATTATTAGAATTGGCCGACACGGTATGACATGAAAGGATATGTGGCAATCAACCATATGACAAACCTGAGTTGGGGTACACAGGATAGGTCTGTGCTATTTTTAGAAGAGGATGAGCAAGAGGCTGAGGGGATGACTAAGTCATTTCATTACGTTACAAGAAAAGTTGTAATGAATTATACCTGGTAAACAGTCTAATAATAGAGGTTATACAGACCCACCGGCAATGTGGTGTGTAACACAACATACGGGATTAATGCTTCGGAATTGTTCTGTCAGGATTGGTAAGTGTACGAGAATTTTAATTGTAACAACTCACTGTCTCAATTTAGAGAGTTTAACAGCCTGATATAAAACCGTTTTTTTACAGACTTCTAATTTAGGAAAGAGCTACAGACTAATTGTGATCGCTAATGGTATATCATGACGGTCTTCAGAGGTATGATCAAACAACGGATATTTGATAGCATTGATTAAGATAAACGTTTAAATGAGATGAAGATTGAAGTTAAAGATGGGATAATGAAGATAATGACAGGTGGGGGTTAGTGAAGGTAAAAGAAGATGCAGATGTTGGGAGATGGGGTTGTAAAGGTAAAAGAAGATGAAGATGATAGGAGGAGGGGATGGTGAAGGTAAAAGAAGATGAAGATGATGGGAGGAGGGGATGGTGAAGATAAAAGAAGATGAAGATGTTGGGAGATGGGGTGGTAAAGGTAAAAGAAGATGAAGATGATGGGAGGAGGGGACGGTAAAGGAAGAAGAAGATGAAGATGATGGGAGGAGGGGACGGTAAAGGTAAAAGAAGATGAAGATGATGGGGGATGGGATGGTAAAGGTAAAAGAAGATGAAGATGATGGGGGATGGGGTTGTAAAGGTAAAAGAAGATGAAGATGATGGGAGGAGGGGATGGTGAAGGTAAAAGAAGATGAAGATGATGGGGGATGGGGATGGTGAAGGTAAAAGAAGATGAAGATGATGGGAGGAGGGGACGGTAAAGGTAAAAGAAGATGAAGATGTTGGGAGATGGGGTTGTAAAGGTAAAAGAAGATGAAGATGATGGGAGGAGGGGATGGTGAAGATAAAAGAAGATGAAAATGATGGGAGGAGGGGATGGTGAAGGTAAAAGAAGATGAAGATGATGGGAGGAGGGGATGGTGAAGATAAAAGAAGATGAAAATGATGGGAGGAGGGGATGGTGAAGGTAAAAGAAGATGAAGATGATGGGAGGAGGGGATGGTGAAGGTAAAAGAAGATGAAAATGATGGGGGATGGGGTTGTAAAGGTAAAAGAAGATGAAGATGATAGGAGGAGGGGATGGTAAAGGTAAAAGAAGATGAAGATGATGGGAGGAGGGGATGGTGAAGGTAAAAGAAGATGAAGATGATGGGAGGAGGGGACGGTAAAGGTAAAAGAAGATGAAGATGATAGGAGGAGGGGATGGTAAAGGTAAAGAAGATGAAGATGATGGGGATGGGGTTGTAAAGGTAAAAGAAGATGAAGATGATGGGAGGAGGGGATGGTGAAGGTAAAAGAAGATGAAGATGATGGGAGGAGGGGACGGTAAAGGTAAAAGAAGATGAAGATGATGGGAGGAGGGGACGGTAAAGGTAAAAGAAGATGAAGATGATGGGAGGAGGGGATGGTGAAGGTAAAAGAAGATGAAGATGATGGGAGGAGGGGATGGTGAAGGTAAAAGAAGATGAAGATGATAGGGGATGGGGTTGTAAAGGTAAAAGAAGATGAAGATGATGGGAGGTAGGGGATGGTGAAGGTAAAAGGAGATGAAGATGATGGGAGGAGGGGATGGTGAAGGTAAAAGAAGATTAAGATGATGGGAGGAGGGGATGGTAAGGTAAAAGAAGATGAAGATGATGGGGGATGGGGATGGTGAAGGTAAAAGAAGATGAAGAAGATAGATGGGCATGGTTATGATTGAATAAAAGGGTGAAAACACGTGATAGAATGAAATTGATTAACATGTGGTCAGGGGTTAACATTCAGATGGGACAGGTGAGGGGTGACATCTACAATTTAGAAAAGGCCTTAATTCAAATCAAAATATATAGTATATAAGGAAGGAAAACACTTGTGCAGGGTTGTCAGTCCAGAACGGGTGGATTGGAGGTCAGAAAAAGATCTGTGTTGTGTAGTCGGTCAGAACGGGTGGATTGTAGGTCAGAAAAAGATCGGTGTTGTGTAGTCGGTCAGAATGGGTGGATTGGAGGTCAGAAAAAGATCGGCGTTGTGGAGTCGGTCAGAACGGGTGGATTGGAGGTCAGAAAAAGATCGGTGTTGTGTAGTCGGTCAGAACGGGTGGATTGGAGGTCAGAACGGGTGGATTTGAGGTCAGAATGGGTGGATTGGAGGTCAGAAAAAGATCGGTGTTGTGGAGTCGGTCAGAACGGGTGGATTGGAGGTCAGAAAAAGATCGGTGTTGTGTAGTCGGTCAGAACCGGTGGATTGGAGGTCAGAACGGGTGGATTGGAGGTCAGAACGGGTGGATTGGAGGTCAGAAAAAGATCTGACAAATGCCACAATTCAGGGATTGAACAATTGGATAAACATTATTGTTCCTGATAGACATCATGTAAAAGATGTTCTCCAATCCTAGATCCTGATAATCTGCTGATAAACAACATAAATATACACCTTATGGTGGCCAGTGTGACATTTCTCTGGATTTTACACCTGGGAATTGTAGCCATTATATGGAAAGTTGTTAATAAAGCAGTAATCACTGTTGTTTCCCAAGTTTTTGGAAATTCTATGTCAGAGAATGTACAAGTTCGAAATTGCCTGAGAAAAGTGCATTCATAGATATAAACTATATTTTGTATTTCCATCTTGTTTTTGTTAAAAAATCATGAACAGGACTAAAGTTTAACAGATAACTCATGTTTAAGTTTTGATTCCAAAATCTGAAGTCACTCTCCTAATACTAAGGGTTGACAAGTATGTGTTGGAATTAATTATTTTTTTTTTTTTTTTGCATAATTAATACAGTTCCTTCAAATTTTACAATAGGGGAGGGGCTTATTTGAGTATAAATATGGTAGGGTAGCTCTGTTGTGTTTGTAAATATTGAAAACCCCTGAGGTGACAACTAAGAAAAATCTGCATTTTATAATCTGCAGGTCCATATAGCGGGATACAGTAATAGAAGGGACCTGGGTTTCTATGAGTATACACTGTTAGGTTATATTGTCTGCATAAACTAGAATTTCCATTTGAATTAAGACATTTAAACTGTAATTAAATTAGCTGTTTTTGCTATCCATTATCGCTGACATCTACAGCGGGTGTGTAAGCGTGTGATGGATACATGTGTTACCTATGTGTCCTACTGTTTACAATTCCACTCGGCATACAGCATATCTTCACTACGATACAACCAGCATCATCAACATCCACAATTTCTTTGTATATACATCATGATGGATGCCAAACATCTTGATGACGTAGATGACCTTGATGTACCGAACTCTCCGAGGATGGAGGAACATTTAGTACAAGCTATTTTGAAGTTGCATTGAAAAAATGATTGTTGTGGAATTCAAAGTGAAATCATTGTCCACCATTTTGTGTTTCGTAATTACCTGTGTCTAGGCTGTATTTAATGAAGTCTTCTGTTTTGGAGGTAAGAAAGACCGCCATACGAATCATTAAGGTTAGTTACACTGGTTTTCTCTAGCCTTGATTGTATATATTCCTTGACATTGGCTGCTTGTCTTCCACACGGGGATGGAAGCTTTCCATTAAGTAAAGGCAGCAGTACTGATATAAACACGTATATATATATACGTTAGCCATTTGGAAGCTGGATTGAACAGACCATTATCCTTCAGAGACACCAATCTAATAATTTTGAGATTGTCCCTGTGATTTTTGTCCAAAAAACATCCGTTTGTTAAGTTTGGCATAAAGTTAAAATGTTTAAAAAGGGTTTGTATGATCAGCTTAAAAGGTGAACTCTGTGCAGTACCTTTGTTAGATTTGGCACCAGAAGCAGAATATTTGTTAGATTTGGGCTGAAATTTAAAAGTTAAAAATGAAACAGAATATTTAATTTTGCCAGAAGGTTAACAAGAAACAGGATATTTGTTAGGTTTGGCCTGAAGTTTTAAGGTTAAAATGGGAACAGAATATTAGATTTTGCCAGAAGGTTTAGGTTTGGCCTGACAGTAAATTTTATATAGATTTAAATCTAGCATCAGAAGCAGAATATAAAGTTAGATTTGGCCTGAAGTTTAAAAATGGAATCAGTTACATAAAACCTTCAGAAGTGTAATAGACTCACCTCTACTTTAAATAGATCAGATGTAGAGTTGATCTGGTAAAGACATGATGACTGGCAGTGTCAGTAATTAAATAATCATTACATGTTACAGCTGGTTAAGGGGAGAGGGGGGACACAAAAATAACTACTGACTTTGGTATAGCACAACTAGTGCATGATTTAAAGTTTCGGTGACTGTCACCTTCATCAGACAAATGACCAGTGTAGCAGCAATGTACACCGAGGTTGCAAACAGTCAATCGACAATCTGATTTGATTGGCCACCCTGAGGAGAAGTCAGTTTGACCACTCTGAGGAGAACAGTTTGACCACTCTGAGGAGAACAGTTTGACCACTCTGAGGAGAAGTCAATTCGGCCATTCTGAGGAGAAGTCAATTCGGCCACTCTGAGGAGTACTAAGTATTCGTTTTAATGCTACCGAATCCAGAAGTAGTTGATATATTTTAGTGATATATTCGTTGGTCGTTGATACAAGGGATAAAGGAGATTTAAGTATATATTAACAACTGTTAAATGCTTTGTTTGTGTTCATATTGATAACAATATTAAAGGCTTAGAGGTGTAATAAATGTACTTAAATTGTGATGTACATACATTTTCTACAAAAGGGTTATTCTGTGCTAAAGTTAGAAAACCAATTATAATCTATCCATATTGAGTTTCTGATTATCGATTCTGAAAGTGAATCTGATTTCCATGACTATTAAAGATTGTTTACTATAGCAACTGTGTAAATGGTTTCCCATTTGAATCAAAGAAATGTTTGGTCGGCTGGCACAGTGGTAACACACTTACCTATCACCTAAGGGGCTAGGGTTTGAATCCCCGATCAGATGTGAAATTGAATCCCCGATCAGATGTGAAAAGGTATGGTGTCATGTGTGGTCACCTGCCCAACCACGTTGGTTATCCCCGCATACCCTGGTTTACTCCTACTGTAAGACCCCTTGCCGCGATGGACGAGTGGTTAAGGTGTCCTGACACTTTATCACTAACCTTCCACCTCTCGAAACCCATGTGGGGCAGTTGCCTGGTACTGACCGTAGGCAGGTGGTTTTTTTCTGGGTACTCTGTCTTTCCTCCACCTCCAAAACCTGGCACGTCCTTAAATGACTCTGGCTGTCAATAGGGCTTTAAACAAACTAAAACAAAACAATAAAACAAAGGACCCCTTGCATGCTTCAACCCAGGCCAACAAGATTGATATTATATAAGTCGATAGAACTTTTTTTTTCGCAATTCTTGTTAGATAAATAAAGTTTAATTTTCGTTAAATTTTAGTGGATTACATATACACCCCCACTTCTGAGTTGTTGATTGAAACTCATCCTTCACCCAACCAGTAACCTGACGAGTTACAATTGAACAGATTCAGGAAATTTTGAAATTGAGAAGGGAAAAAAAAAAGTTTCTGCCATGCATGTGTCATTCAAATATGACACCAGTATTTACAGGGACAGTCTGAAATGAGAGAAGGAAGTTTATTTTGTGAGTGGGAAAGTAAGAGAGAACTGAAGTGACACAGACAAGGCTTATTTAGGTCCTCATATTGATGGAATGTTTGTGGAAGATTCCGGACAGGAAACAACTGCAGCTGGGTGTAGGGGCTTCTAGTGTGGGGATTTAACCAGGAATTTAGCCTATTCAAGGGCACATAGGGTTACCGTATATATACAAAAAAATCGCCAATGCTAAATTGTGTAGGACAATGTTTACATAGAATTGGGGTTCTGTTATATAAACACAACATATGTCAGGGGAATGTTAAAATTTTACAGAGTTTGGCAACATCTATACATATGTGTTCGGTTATATTTATGGCAGATTCTGTTACCCAGGATTTGGTCTACCAATGATATACATAACTTTACTGTGTATATAAATATATATGATATTTGTAAGGGAGGAATTATAATTTCACTATATTTGTTTAATTAAATATTATGCAAAAATATATACACATAGAATACTTATTACAGCAGACGAAAATATAAATTGTTTACTGCAAAATGTTTTAATCCAAAGCAGAATTGCACAATTTTTTTTTACTGGCAAAATATGTCCAGCTGGGACAACCATCGAATATAAACTCGCGGGAAATTTTAAAGGTATGCAGTAGTTAAAATTAGGCCTAGTGGCCAGTCTTTAGGCTGTAGTTAGGACCCCTAGTTTATCATCCAGTGAGAATGCAGGTTTGATGTCAGGTCACATTGTAGTAGCTGGTGGCTACCTCAATCATTATACAGATGATACAGGAAGTAACCCTGTCGTATGCCAATAATATTCATAGTGTCTTGCTCAAGGAAACAACCATGACAGTACACACTGGTCTGTTTCTCAGCTTCACGAGAAACAGCTTCGCGAGAAACAGACACCAACAATGGGAAGTGAGCATTGAGCCACACAACTCAGATCTTTACCTGAGGTTATGGGGGCGGTGTTTTAACCAACTGCCCACCAATCACGGTCCCAATATGTATGTATACATGTATCAGATGTAGGTGTGAAATCTCCATTGATACTCTGTATGGACTATAACAATGGAAATGTTGATATAAAATTCGAGTTATTTCTGTCTATTTTCAATATTCGTTGTGAAATTGATGAGGTCAGAAAGCCCGAGACTTAAAGTCTTTAGAAATCTAAGGTTCAAAGAGACTGAAAATTCTTGGGAATATTTTACCTAATGGCAGAAAATCTGAAAAGAGATAGAAAAGATTAAAGGTAAAAGCAGACTTAAGGTCATGGCAGACTAAAGGTTAAAGGTCAAAGGTATCTTGCAAGAAGACTAAATGTAAAACAAGACTGAAGGTCAATGCAAACCAAAAGGTCAAAGAAGGCTTAGTTCAAAGAAGTTCAAAAAAGGTTAAATGACTAAAAAAACTAAATGTCTGGAGAGACTAAAGGTCTGTAAAGGCTTGGGGAGAGACTAATAGCATGGAGACCAAAGGCCTGAATAGACTACATAATAAAGCTTGTAGACTAAAGGCCTGGAAAGACTACATATAAGGCTTGTAGACTAAAGGCCTGGAGAGACTACATATAAGGCCTATAGACTAAAGGCTTGGGGAGACAAAAAGGTCTGTAGACCGAAGGCTTGGAGAGACTAAAGGTCTAGAAACCAAAAATGTCTAGAGAAACTTAAGGTCTGAAAAGACTTAAAGTCTTGAAAGACTTATGCTCTGGAGACTTTAAAAGGCCTGGAGAAACTAAATATTGTAGAATAAAAGCCTGAAGACTTAATGTCTGTAGCAAAAGGTCTGGAGACTAAAGGCCTGAAGAGACTAAAGGTCTGGAGAGACTAAAGGCCTGGAGACTAAAGGCCTGGAAAGACTAAAGGTCTGGAGAGACTAAAGGCCTGGAAACTAAAGGCCTGAAGAGACTAAAGGTCTGGAGAGACTAAAGGCCTGGAGACTTAATGTCTAGCAAAAGGTCTGGAGACTAAAGGTCTGGAGACTTAATGTCTGTAGCAAAAGGTCTGGAGACTAAAGGCCTGAAGAGACTAAAGGCCTGGAGAGACTAAAGGCCTGAAGAGACTAAAGGCCCAGAGAGACTAAAGGCCTGGAGAGACTAGGGTGTGTGAGGCTATTTTAAGGTATGTTCTTTATGAGGAACCGTTAGGTAAAGTAATGGATATATCTGATAAATGCAAGCAAACAATATATTGCCTGTACATCTGCACAGAGTTTGCATGGAAACGTCTCTGGCATATGCAGCCATTTACAAACGATTCAGCATGTTTAAACAGTATCTATTTTACACGGATGGAAGAAAACCCAAGGACACATTTTACTTGATGCAAATTCCTAAAAGTGCAACTAACAACATTATTTAGTGGGGAATAGCCGATTTTTGTAGCTGGGAACCATATTGCTCAGACAAGGAATGTCTGGTTAAAATTACCATGTGTTGTAGTTAATGATTGCTTGTGTCTGTTACTGATATCTCTCTAATCCTGATTTGTTAGCTAACTGATAAATTGATTGAGCCAAATTAATGCATTAAAATTTTATAAACACATTTTAACAGCTCAAAATATTACATGAGAAAATACTGAGTACTTACTCTAATTTTTACCTGCAGGGTTACATAGTGCACAGACGAAACCTAGTCATACCAAATCTTTATCCCAGTAATTCTGTTAAAATCTGATGTTTTTTGTGTATTTGTTAGGTATTCCAGATGTCAGATGCTGCAGCAGCAACATTTAGTGATTGGTCGAAGGAAAAACTAAGACTCTATGGACATTAGTGTTCTCAATAGACGTAGTAAAAGCAACAGCTTGTTTGCAATTAATTCAATGTTAAAAAATTTGGATATATATCAAGGTTTCTAAATGTAGAATGCCACGCTGTGGAACATGTAAACTTATTGTGGAAGGTACAACCTTGACTTTTAAAAACGGTTTAATTTCAATGTCAAAAGAAATATGGATAGTAAGACCCGTAAAGTTATCTATGCTATTGAGTGTTCTCAGTGTAATGATTTTTATATTGGATAAACTAGAAATGAGCTGAGAGCGAGGATGACAGTACATCGACAAAGCTCCCGTGATGGAGCCAAAGTGCTAATTGGTGTCTGTGTTGGTTTTTACTATTTTATGTATAGGTTTGTCTAAACTTGACATGACTATAATTTATTGTATTGACATTAATGTAGCAAATGTTAATTCCATCGCTATGGAAGTTATGTCATAAACCTATTAATACTTTACATTGAATAAAACAGTCTGAAGAATCGCCAAGATGTGACGAAAGTACTTAAAACGTGTTTTCAAGATTTTTTTTTCTATATAATTATATATATATAGGTCTAGTAAGTAATAACGATGGTATGGTCCAATATAGGTACTGGATCCTAACAAACAGATGTTCACTCAATGTGTTTTACTAGAAATAGATAATTGTCAAGTAGTAATAACGACAGTACAGACAAGTAAATTGTTTATATATAAAAACAATGTTATTTTTGTTTGTTTTATGGTAAATATTGATGATGAATGTTTTATGCTACATTCAAAGTGAGATATCACTTTAACAATCAGTAAGGTTTTCCTTACCTAAAATAATTTAAAAGCACAAGTTCATTTCAATTTAAAATTATAATATATTGATGGTTGCTATAATTAAATCCATTAGTTATCAAACGTAGTTTTGAAAATTTATACACACAGTTTAGAATTGCTGCAAACATTGATGTCAATTTTGCCTGATATTGATTGTGTGTATTCCATATTCTCAATGCGATCTTATATAATTCACTGTTTATACAGCAATAGATATCCTGAATATCACAAAATTACACCGTCATTCGCACGCACAACAAATATTTACAGAACTAAATCGTTTTGTGGTATTGTAATCATATAAAAGTTTTGGTAGGACTGGCTGACTTGGCAAAATAAACTGTTTTATACAATAAAAATGACAATGATATCCCCAATGATCCCTATCTGGGAAACACTTGTGATCCGGAGTGGAAAATCGAACCATGGAAATTACTGCCGACCAATGGGACGTCCTTACCATTGATTTAAGTCTCCGCAAAATATTCGCTCCATGCATAGTTATACATTGTGATCCAAGTCTTGACTGAGTTTGTAGTTTAAGTAGGCCATACTAATGTTTGTAGCTATATTGTGCACATTTGATTTGGGTGGAGATGATGTTTGTAGTTGCATATATTGCAGCACTTTTGATCTTGATCATGATAATGTTTGTAGCTGCATATAGTTGCAACTTTATTCCAAGTCATAATGATGTTTGCAACTTGATTGGTAAGCACCTTTGATCTGGGTCATTATTATGCTTAGAGTTGCATATTATTGCAGCACCTTTGATCTGGAGCATGATAATGTTTGTAGTTGCATAAAGTTGCAACTTCATTCCAGGTCATAATGATGTTTGTAACTTGATACTCAGCAAACTTGATGGGGTCTTTATAATGCTTGTTTTGCTGCATCTTTGATCTGGATCATGATAATGTTTGTAGTTGCAGATAGTAGCTATAAATACTGGACCTAGTTTTACCTGAATTGATCTAAATATTGACATGGTTTGAAACTAGCCAGCTAATTTGGTACCATCACCTGAGTTGTGACAAAGTGTGAGTTACCAAAGATACATTAATCTTTGTCTGTATGTGCTATCCTGACCTTGATTACATCCTAATTCACACATAATTAGTTATTCTGTATCATTACCAGATATCCTATATTTAGTCTGTTGTAAATTTCAGAAGCCCTGTAGTACAATGTGGTATTTTTGAATAAGAAAAATTATCAACATTGCCTTGGGAAACATTTAGCATAAGTGTGTGTATAAAAATGTTTTATAAAAAATTATCGATAAAACATCAAACAAGCTTGTTTATTTGAAATATTTTCCCTTTTAAAACTTTCAAATTTGTTTTAATAAGAAATACAGATATAACAGGGGCATTTCAAAATGAAATGGAACTCATCTTCGACATCATTCAAGTCACATAATGTACATAATCTGTTTTGTCTTTCGATTCTGATATATCTGCCACACTCGATATTTAGCTTATGTGCAGACAATCGAATTTTACATATTTGCTTTAAATAAATTATATTTACAGATTTTGATAAGTAATACTGGAGACCAAAGTTACACACATATTGGTACAATGCTCCTTTCGGAGAAGATTTAATTTTTTCAAAACATTCTTGTCTAAATATGTCACAAAGACGTTCTTTTATAATATAAAAAGTGTTATTACTTACACTGGAAGATTCCCACACATTTCCAAGACCAATTCTGTATAATTCTTGTTTTACACTCATTAACCATATGTCATTATTACAAAGCATATCGTCATAGCATGACCTAAGTATACAATTTTCTACATTTCTCAGTTTTATCCAATATTTGAATATTCGAAATTTTCTAATAATTTGTAAGGGATATCTTCCCAGTTCATAATACACCATAACATTACTAGTTTTATTATGTAATCCTAGTATTTGCTTGCAGAATCTCACATGCAGTTTTTCAATATCCGGAGCGGTATGGAAGCCCCAAACTTCTGCTCCATAATTTAAAACACTATTTACATAAGTATCAAATACTGCTAATTTTGTTTCAATATTAAAATAATTTTTCCTGCAAACATTTAAAAGTGCAAACAATGCTTTTCTCCCCTGGTCAGCAACTTGCTTCTGAGTTTGTTTGAATTTCCCGTTAAAATTTAATAGCACACCCAGGTAATTAAATTGGTCGACAACATCCAATCTATTTCCTTCGTATGTCCATATTTCATTCCCTCTTAGTATCCCTCCATTTCTAAACACGACAATTTTAGTTTTCCCAGTATTTACCGTCAAATCCCATTTTTTTGTGTACTTGGCAAGAGAGTTTAACATTGTTTGCAAACCCTCTGGTGTTTCAGATATAATCACCATATCGTCAGCATACATAAGTAAAAACATGTTTATATCTTGTATTTCAATAGATGGGCAATTATCTACTATAAATTGCATTTCACAATCATTAACATATATAGCAAACAAAAGGGGTGATAATATTTCCCCCTGAAATAATCCGTTATCTATCTCAAAAAAATCTGATAGAATACCATTATATTTAACACAACATTTCACATTTTTATATAATGATCTTATAACTTTAAGAAGTTTTCCTTCTACACCTTCCTTTATCATTTTATACCATAGATTCTGTCTGTTGATAAAATCAAATGCTTTTGTATAATCTATAAAACAACAATAGAGACGTTTTTTCTTTTTTAACGTACGATTAACTAAAGACTGTAAAGCAAAAATGGCGTCTACAGTAGAAGAGTTTTTCCTAAATCCAAACTGGGCGTCTGTTACTTTATTATATTTCATTTCGAACGATACAAGTCTTTCATTTATAATAGCAGTAAAAAGTTTACCCGCACAACTTAATAAGGTAATACCCCTATAGTTATCTGTGTTATTAACGTCACCTTTTTTAAAAACGGGAACTATATTACCAAGTGACCACGATGACGGGAAATAACCAGACTTGAATATATTATTGAATAATAGCAATAAACATGGCATTAAAATATCTTTACAATTAATAAAATATTCATTAAAAATACCATCTTGTCCACACGCTTTGTTAGTATTTAGTTTTTTAATTGCAGTCAGAATCTCAGTCTCTGTTATATCTACATCTAGTTCATGAGGGAGAAGATCAGCTGAATTCACACCATACTCATTAAGAAAGTTTGATACATCCCTGTCTATTGTGGGCTCACTCGATCCTAATGAACAAAAGTGATTGTAAAAGTCCTCAACACTTAAATCGTTTATCTTACTATGTTTACGTTTCCTAAACGTTTTGTAAAATGTTCGCGGGTTGTACTTTCTTAAATAATTCATCATGTCACCTTGGTGACATTTATACTCCCTTTTTAACTTATATTCGAGTTTCTTATACAGCGTCTTTTTATTTACTAGTGCTTCCCTGTTCACAGTCGATTTACAAACATTAAAAGTATACAGTGCATATTTATAATCTCTATATCTTTGTTTACAGGGATCTGTAAACCATGGCTTATCTCCCTTGACAACATTTTCCTGCTTACCTGTGCCTTTTTTGCTACTTGTATGGGTACAGTGAGGAACAATTAACTCATTTAGAATACTTGTAAAATTTGTTACACATGTATCAATTCCTTCTTGGTCACATTTAGTAGTATTACATGACTGTATCAGTCTGTCAATGTTTTCTTGTAATACCTCACAAATTCTACTATTATTTTCTTCATTCCATTTTACACTTGTTTCTCTCTTGTCATTTAAATTATTACTTTGTTTTTCGTGTTTAACTAATTTAAAATTATTACACAAAGAAAAACTAACCGGTGCATGATCAGAATAGGTATTAAACTCACCTGTCTTCAATGTTTTAATAATATCTACCTTATTGTCTAGAACTAAAACATAATCAATGAGGCTAGTTCCGTTTCTGTTATAGAATGTAATGTCTCCATTGGGATCCCCAGGATGTCTGCCGTTAACAATTCTAAGACCGGTTGATTTACAAACTTCCAATAACTTTCTACCAAACTGATTTACCTGTTTGTCTACACTCAAACGCTTGGGCATATTCACATCTGGTATATAATTAAAAATATTTGATAACATCTCCGCAGCAAATTCCCCTATTCGATCACATCTAATAAAATCATCAGCCTCCCCAGTTCTACTATTAAAATCACCCGTTACAACAATATCACCATGTGTATTGTACTTAGATACACATTCTTCTAGACATATAAATGGATCTATATCATTCTTATCATAAAAGGTGCTGTTTATAGGTGGGAAGTAGCATGCAAATACGTAAGTATCACGTTTAGCCTCAATTTCACCGATGCCTTTCAACTTCAGAATCACAATGCAATCTAAAATATTATCAACAACTGTACAAACTTCATTCAATCCATTTTTAACATAAATTAGTATCCCACCCCCTTTTGCATTAATACGGGGAAAAGTATATGAACAGTAACCAGGCAGTGTTATGTCATCGTCAGGCTTAACCCAGCACTCATATAGACAAATTATATCATACATATTTACATTTTCAACAAATTTTGGATCTTCAAGTTTTTCACAAACTGCCCTACAAACATTCCATGACATAATTGTCACACTCTCCTGCCTGTCCTATGTATCCGAGGAAACCTCAGCAGGTGTCCGTTCATTGACCGATGACTGCTCATCGGTGGCGGAAGTACTACAAGGTACGCTTCCGCTACTAACCGCATCAGTGGGTGGCACCTCGGTGGTGCTAGGTTGTCCAGTGACAACTTTGTCGGGCCTCCGTTCCTTGACTGACAGCTGAACACCACTGTCAGAAGTACTAGGAGGCTCGTTATCCCCACCTACAGTGGCTGGAGTGCCAGCATCCGCGGACCTCCGTTCCTCGACTGACAGCTGACCGACAGTGCCAGGAGTACTAGGAGGTACACTTAACCATTTGTCAAGATGTCCACTGACCATCCCCAGAGGAACCATATCGACACGCCTCCGTTCCTCGACTGGCAGCTGACTACTGCTGCCAGGAGTACTAGGAGACACACTCAGCCATTTATCTAAGTCACCACAGTGACTGATTCCCTGTGGAACCACATCGACACGCCTCCGTTCCTCGACTGACAGCTGACCACCACTGCCAGGAGTACTAGGAGACACACCCGAATAACCCTTTTTTCGCCCTGCTGTCACAGTACCAGTGTTAGTGATTGAATGTTCACATCTGCTCTGTCCTCTCCTACTAACGGCACCACTTACCGCCCCCCGTTCCTCGGCCGGGTGACCAGGAGTACTAGGAAGGGCACGTGCACTGTGTTCATCACCTCGACGCTGCCTAGTTGCTGAAGGAGTAGATGACTGATCCGAGGGTGTGGACGGGATACGAGTCCTTTTCCACCTACGACTACTACTAGGAGTCTGGACCACCTCACTGTATGTTGTCCGCTGTTCCGTAATATAACCAACTGGCTCCACGTACAACTGTCCGTTTATGAACAATTTGTCTCTGACCAATTTCACTGTTTGTCTCTCCCCCTTATAATGTTTCATCACTGGGTACAGACGTTTCCTCCTAGCTTCAACCTCTTTTGGAAATTGTTCGTTAATTCCAAAACGTGTCCCTCGAAGTAACCCCGCCTGACCTCTGACCAAATCTAGGTCCTTATGGTAAACAAACACTGCCACAATTGGCCTAGGTTTCCCTGGGAACTTTTTCCCAAATCTATGCACATTGGCCAGGTCCACAAACTTGCTGATGTTTAATTCATACTGAATAAACTCCCTCAGTTTTTCCTCTGTGTCTTCTCTATATGTCTCTGCAAGGCCATGAAAAATTAAATTTCTTTTCATAGACCTACACTGCAAGTCTTCTAGTCTCTCTCTCAGTTCCGCCTGGGTCTCTAGTGCCTTCATCAACTCTATCTCCGAATATTTAGCATTCTCTTCATATGTTACCAGTTGTTTCTTCAGTAGTTTAACATCCGAAGTGTTTTTTTCAGACTTGTACTTTAATTGTTCGTAAAATGAATTGATAGCATTTGCACTTTTTTCAAATTCAATGTTCTTTTCTTTAATCTCCCTCGTGTTGTTTTCAAGTACTCGAACTCTCCCTGTCAGACTGTTTATACACTTTTCAATATTGTCAAATTTAGATACTTGCTTTTCAATCCAATCTAATCTCAAGTCCATCTTTCCTACTAGTCCTAACAGTTGACTTAGAGTGCCCTCTATGGTTGGTGGAGTATTTACAATGTCAGTGTTTGGTATTGCCGAGTTCTCTGCCATCGTGATAAAGCAATCAGACATAAAGTATATACAGTCTTTGAGTGTAACTCAACATATACGTAAGCCTGTATGTCCCTGATACAGGTGTATAGCACAGGTAAGTCCAAGTACACTCTGAGTACTTATCAGCTGCTCAGGTAATTTCCATTGTTGTTGTTGTTCCTTTCTAAAACTCCTTTAAACTCACTAAATTGCAGAATGTTTTCAAAAATATGTAGTAAGTTCTGTAGATTTCATCTGTGTTAAAAACTTTACCCAAAATCACATAAATCCATTTCTTCACAAGGAGGATATAGCAACAAAATCTCAGAGCTGATACAAACACGTCTGACCTGGTCAGTGAATACTATGAACTATCAAATGTTTTTATAAAAGGCATGATAAATATTTCAGTTAAACTAGGAAATTTTTGGCGTAGTCTGTTTTTATGTAATGACTTCTTGGCATCAACAACTACAAAAGAAGTCCTCTTGTGATGATAGTTTTTTCGTCTTTTTGAACCTGTTGTAGATGTTTCATCTTGGCTTGATCTCCTACAGCCTGCTCAAATTATTGTGTTTTACAAAATGTTGTTATGTTCAGATCAAAGTTGCATAATTTATGGATTTTGTCATTTTTATACATGATTCTAAGTGAAAACAGGAAGATGAATGCAATATTATGGATAGGATGGGCAGCTCGCAATTCACAACACTGAATCCTATATGTACGGAGAAAATATAATGGTCAAATTACAAGTTATATTAAGCACTGAATATTGAAATTCCAAAGTTTTTATTTCCCGGTTTCAAGGTTTCATAGTTTTCGTTTGGCTTTTTTTTTTCTCTTAATGATTATTTTACACACTTGCATTTTCACTGCTTTGCAAAATCCCTGTCCTTTTTTTATGCTCATTTGAATATTGCAAACCCATACCCTTTCCATTCTTTTCTGTTGCTCTAGACATATAAGTGAAATTTTCTTACCATGTGTTATTTGTATAAGAAAATATTCTATTAAGTGGAATTGTGATATTAGAAAAATTGTGGCATTAAGAGAAATTGCTCTGGTTATATCATAACATAATATAAATAAAGAGATATTGTTTTTTGTAATAATAAAAGAAATGTTGATATTAAGAGAAATTGTGACATTAAGGGAAACACTACATGTTTTTTTGACAATAAACAACATTTAGTATAAAGTGTTTGTTTGTAATTTTTGTTAAAAAAAAAAAAAAACTATTTGGGGCATTTTAAACAAAGGATCCTTTCCCTGTATAACCAATGCATTGCTAAAGTTAATTTCTGAACAACCCTTCAGGTACCTCGCTTATGTGCAAATTTAGCCAGGAATTTGATGTGTCTTTGACAGATTCCCTATTGGTCCCCCATTTTATGCAAATGTGGACTTTTGAAATGCTTTGAGAAATCCCCTCCTGAATGCCTCGCTTTGTGAATATGGCTGTCCTAGTACAAGTTTTCCATCAAATGTCACCAGGATTGGCATTTCTTCTAATTGGCTAATGGTCTCTTGCATAGTTTATATGGCCTGGAAAAATGGGTATAAAATGTCACTTTGTAATGAAGGGTCATTTTCGTATGCATTACACTATACTGTATGTTGTTCGTGTATCGCCATCTGTTCAGCTTAATGGACGTTTAGAGTTACTAGGGTTTTGTCCATTTGAAAAAGTCAATTTAGAGCTCGATCTAAAAACATCTAAAATATTGACACAGGAAAAAATCAATGATTTCTATAAAAATAAGGGATTAGAAAATACTGATATAATTTTCATCAAAAATGAAAAGTTTGCAATGAAAAAAAATTTAATGTTGAATATTATTACCCTGTCTCGTGTATAAAGTGATTCAGGATTCATAGCTATGAAATTAATTATAATTGTCAAAATGTATTTTAGTTCCTTGGAAATTTGCATTTTTCACTCTATATGCTTAATTGAATTGATATATATGTATATTTTCATTTTTTTTAAAAGAATTTCATCATCTGAAGGAATTTTAAAAAACATTTTATTCTATGAAAGTGGTGATGTTTCATAGTTCCTGTTTTGTGATCCATTGAGGTATCAAAATAATGATAATCAAACTTTTCATTCTCTGCATGTTCAGTTTAAATCAAAAACATCTGACATTAGAAATTATAATAATGACTTGTAAAAAAGGAATCTTAAAAATTCCATAAGATGACAAAGTCCCTTCAAAAATTGAAGTTCAAGATAGAAGGAATCTTATCTCAAAGTCTGTTTTTTTGCAGTAGAAGGGAGACAACTCTTAAACCACTATGCACCTTCAGGTAGAGCTGTCAGATGGCAATCTAATTTTGTTTATTGATAAACATCTTTTGTTGTATTTTCACGACATCCTAGCTGTCCTGCTTAGAATGTAATGATTTGCAGTTATAAGATCATCATTGGCCATTGATATAATCAGTTAATTAAAGAATATATGATATATAATGATAATGGAAATATATATGAAAAAGCAATCTGATTAAAATTATCTAATCGTGGCTTCTTTCACTACTTTTAGATTTTATGTAGAATATGTAATTGATTCATTATACTACTTATCTATATTTTGTGAACGAAAATATTGTGACCAAAAATTAACTATTCTAAAAAAAGAGAAAAAATTGGTTCCCGACCAAATGCATGTGACAATTCAATTTTATTTTCATAATTATGAAATGTATTGTGATGATAAGTGAATCTAAATTACTTGGAATTAACGTGCCAGTCGTTTTTTTCCATATGTCTATATGTAGGTTGCCTGGCTGGCACTGGGGGTGTGTCAGGTCCAGAAATTATCTTTATCTAAATGATTTACATCCAAATTATAATATAATGATATCCTGTGCCAGATGTTTGTACTGATCCAACTACAGAGATACAGGCGCTGTAATGGTCCCTAATGTTTATTGTAGACATACAGGCCCTGTAATGGTCCCTAATGTTTATTGTAGACATACAGGCTCTGTAATGGTCCCTAATGTTTATTGTAGACATACAGGCTCTGTAATGGTCCCTAATGTTTATTGTAGACATACAGGCTCTGTAATGGTCCCTAATGTTTATTGTAGACATACAGGCGCTGTAATGGTCCCTAATGTTTATTGTAGACATACAGGCTCTGTAATGGTCCCTAATGTTTATTGTAGACATACAGGCTCTGTAATGGTCCCTAATGTTTATTGTAGACATACAGGCTCTGTAATGGTCCCTAATGTTTGGTTACACTGTGGCCAGGGATGGCTATTTCAGACATGCTGCAGCTATTTCTGTAATACTGATTCAGTATTTGTTAATTGTCCATGAATTAACTTAAAATAATAATAAAAAAGCAATAAAAACAACAGAGGAACCAGAAAAATAAAAATGAATAAGTAATGATGACAAAAAATATTTTAAAAAGCTAACAGAAGAACAAATAAATAATAATAATGAAAAAAAAAATAGAATAAAAAAATGACAAAAAAGAAATAAAATTAATGAAAAAAAAATTCTTAAAGAATTCCGGAAATTTAATTCAGTGTAATACCTGTATCACTATACAGTCGAATCTGTATTAAGCGACCACTCAAGGGAAGTTGAAAACAGTCTCTTAATGGAGAGTGGTCTCTTAATAGAGATGGTATCTTAAATTTAATAAATGTTCATAAGCTTTTTATTTGCTTTGTAAATTGGCAATAATGATTTATAATATATATGAAAAATGAACCACCACTTTGAATAAAACAAAACAATTTTTTTTTTTTTTTTTTTGTATTTTTTTTTAATAATTATTACTGTGCTAATTTTTCATCACTATATGTATTTTTTGAAATTCTTTCAGCAAAGCAAAATACATAGATTTAACATGAGAAATATATTTCATTGGTTAATTAGATTACTTTCAAATTATTTATATATATTTTTTTAATTCCTGAAATCTTGGTCCGGATTTCCGCTCCGATTATTATTTACATTCCTGCATTTCCTACTTTAAAAACGGCGACTTTTTCACTGGCAAATATCTGTTTTAATGTCTCAAAAAGATAACAAATCACGATTTAACAGTAAGTTAACTGTTTATGCATTCCTTTATTGTTATCTTTCGCATGCAAATTGATATATCGTATATAAAACGTCTGAAAATCGTCAGAATTCCAGACGGTCACTTCGCCTCATCTCCCGTCCTTTTGCACGAAAAGTAAAAATACTTGGGTGTTTTTAAGGCGAAAATGGTAATGTAAGGCATTTTGGAGACTTCTGGTCGCTTATTGGAGAGTTATTTTTTATCACGGGAACGGAAAATTGTGGTCGCTGGTCGCGTAAAGAGAGGGTCGCTTAATAGACTTAAAATATATAGCGAAAACGCTCGGGAGGAATTGAAATGGTCGCTTAGAACAGAGGGTCGCTAAATAGAGATGGTCGCTTGGACAGATTCGACTGTATTAGCATTTCTCTTGGTTCAAGTTAGAAAATGGACAAAATATGTCACCAAAGTTTAACAAGAAGGGAAAAATAGATAGATTAGACATATTTTCATATGTATTTGTATTATGTTTAAAAAGATGTTTGTTTGTTTGTTTTTTTTAAACAAAACTTTATCAGTGAAAGCAAATTGAAAAGAAGAAAAATTCTGTTTCATACAAGTAAATAAGTGTTTAAGGTCTATAATGATATCAATTTATATACAAAATGTACTGCTGTTAGCTATTGATCATTCAAGCAGATGTTTTTGACAGTTATAATTATAGAGGTTGTCAATGAGGCCATACTAAAAAAAATTTGTGTTTTTTGTCACAAAGTGATGCATCACTCTATACCAACAATAGCAGAGTTAAACGTAGTTTCTCTATTCCAGTATTGTTAAATGTAGAGGTTGTCGATGAGGCCAAGGTAAAAAAAATCTATAATTTTTGTCACAAAGTAACATATAGAGGATATCTAACAGTGTCTTCAGTAATACCAAATATATTTCACGAGTGTGGCTAATAATTTGATGTTTTTAAAAATATTAAAGTATTAGCCACACGAGTGAAATATATTTGGTATTACTGAAGACACTGTTAGATATTCTGTTTATTACGTTTTTAATCAAAGAAAAACCTACCCCGTATGCTAACTAGGCCTACAGCGATAATTTGTAAACAAAAAAAGTAGTTCCCCCTGTCCAGGTGCTGACATATATGTTGGGCTTTCTGATTGGTCAATTATTTTGGTATTTTCTAATCATTTATTTGATTGGTCAAATCAGCAAAAGTGATATTTTTCACTAGTGAAAAATATCACTTTTATAGAATGAATAATTTTTGATATTTCACTGGTAAAAATGTAATAAATTGTTTTATACTAACAGCAAATTTGTTTCTGAGGTTTTATACAGAGAATATCGGTGTTGTCAAACTTACAATTTTCTGTGATTTTCTTGAGTAATTTTAAATGGAGAGCATTTCTCAGTAATGGATCGTAGATAATCCATTTGTTTGCGGTCTTTTTGTCTCCTTTTGTGAGAAAATTGAGATAACTGCAACATTTGTGAAATTTGCTTAATCCCTTGCCACATGCAGGTTATAACACTTCAGCACTCTGTGCCAATAGTGCAAAGATACATTGTTGCAATGCAACATTATCGCGCTGACTGAAATATACATACACCATCTCAATGGCAGTTTTTGAGAAATTAAGCTTTGTTTTGATTAATTTTTCTAAACCTAATTTTGAAAGTGAAATAGTTGTTTTAGACATTTTTAGTAAGTTACAATTATGTTCAGAATTTCTTAAATTTTAATTCTGTGCTATTTTCTTTATAAAACCAACAACACATAACCACGAAATCAGCTGTATACAAACAGAACAGAAAAATTTCAAAATATTTTGACAATGTAATTTATAATTCCTTGAATTCCTGTACATGAAATGATTCAACATTAACTCCCAAATGAAACAAACTGAATTTTTAAAGTTTTCACAAGAATATTTCAACAGTTCAGGCTTATAAGCCTAGAATATTTTATATCCGATGTCGCGACGAAGGAATGTGTATCCAACCATTTCGGGTCAAATCTACCCTCGTTTTTCAAATGCCAGCGAGCGTAGTTATTAATGTGTCGAGCTATGGTGGAAAACTGATTCTCATTGAAGAAAAGGTAGAAATAATCAATGGGACTTGCAGTATCAAAATCAAAAGTTTCTGGAAGTACTGGCCCCGTTTCCCTAACAAAATCATTTACTGTGATCGGCGAAAAATCTCGGTCAACATTACCTAATGGCGGCGGTACAACTAGTCGCCGTTCTTCCTCATTTTCGGACTCGTTATCTGTTGACAGTTCATTTAGAACATCGTTAAGATCAATATCTGACTCAATGTATTCAGGTCCAAAGCCATCAAACTCTAAATTATCATCATCGTCGTCAAAAACGTCGCGCAAAATCGTAGCCACAGCCGCCATCACGCCTCGTTGTTGTCACACTTTTGTACACTCATGACTCACACTTTCTAGGTTAATTTATTCAAAAACTTTCGTATGAATGATGTGTACAAATCTGATTGGTCGATGCATTGATATCTTCTTAAAATAGTATCAGGGATTTCCAGATAGGTGTCGCTCTCAATCACGGGATTTTCCATGTCTTAAGTTTACCGAACCGGCATGGCGTCGAGAGGCGCTTACATTGAGATAACGTAGAGGCGTCGAGAAGCGCTTACATGGAGATAATACAGAGGCGTCGAGAAGCGCTTACATGTGGCAAGGGGTAAAGGCGTCCAGAGGCGCTTACATGTGGCAAAGGGTTAAATGGCACATTATAATTGTCAAGCAAAAAAAAGGGGCTAACAAAACATTGGTGATCTGTATTCTGATTGGTGTATAAAAAGGGCCAATGGTGTGATGGAGTTTCCTTGGTGTATAAAAAGGGCCAATGGTGTGACGGAGTTTCCTTGGTGTATAAAAAGGGCCAATGATGTGATGGAGTTTCCTCATCAAGTCTTATTTGTTATAGGGAATATAACCCTATTTTCTTGCATTTGATGGATTTTCAGAATATTAAAAACCTTTTTTATTATTATTATTTGAAACATTTAGGACAAATACCTGTTTTCTTGGAATACAGACATTGGTCTTACCCACTAGTCTTAGGATCAGCATTAGTTATGTATCAGTACTCTTGTCCTGAGGGTGCCCATACAGGCTCAGATGTGAAAATGAATAATAATCTTTCTTCTGGTGTCCCCTAATCACTTCCTGTAATTATGAGTCCACGGAAATGTGAAATATTATAGCCACTCACATTCCTCCTTTACATCAATAGAATGACCCAGATCAGTCAAGGAAGAGGCCATTATCACAAATCAGGGTAGACAGATTAATTATTCAAATTTCCTACTTTCATTTCCCTTGTTGCTGATTTTCTACTGGAGAGGTATTGATATAAATTTACCCTTTGGAGCAGTAATGAATTGGCCTTGGGTCGTTTATAATAAGTTGTATGATCCGAGTCTTATGGTGATTGGTATTCTTATTATTAGCCTAAAAATATTTTCAAGCAAGTTCAAATGGAGGGAAGATGAGTTTTTTTTTATATATTTCGAGGTGAAATTTTTTATAGAGATTTTCCATAAATCATATTTGTGTGGTTATCATTATTTCGAAAATTGGGGAGAGCAGGGTATAGCAAATGATGCAAACAAAAATCAACATTTTCTCAGCTTTTTATTATTGTGTGAAATTAACTTAAAAGAAAGCAAGTAATATCTTTAAAAAAGATAAACGGCATAGTTTTAATGCTGGTGGTTATAATATAAAATTGCTGGGGAAATAAATGAACAAACTAATGTTTCAGTACAGAAAACAAAATTATATCAGTTTGAATCATTTTTGGTGATAATAAGACTGCATCTGAATCAGGAATATAATTTTATTAATGTGTCATTTGAAAAGATACATCCACTTATTCAGCTTGCATTCAATCTTAACTTTGTTTCGTTTTTAACTGCATATCTGTATTTTGCATTGACCGCTACATTGACCAATCACATACTTTGTTTTGACCAGTAACGCCACCTGTCGCGTCAAATCTGGGCCAAAAGAAAATTATACAGCTATGCCGAAAAAAATAATGCAACTACATAAAGAATAAAATATCCCCTTGTGAACCCCATTAAAAAACCACTTGTTGCACTATGGAGATTTTGGCAGAACTTGATCGGTATTTTCCTGTAACAGTATTCAGGCTATAGTGTCTACTAAAATACACTATCAGTTGGTTCTTGGCCTGAGCAAGTCTCTATCTCTTATCAAATCTCTTCACCCCAGGTTTAAAAATGGGGCCTCAGGAGGGGTCATCATAGGTCCAGGGGGTTACATAAGGGGGAATTCATAAAAAGTTTGCATTGCAGCTGTATGTGTCAATATATATGTAGGTAAAGTACAGCTGAGGATAATTCCTATCTTTATGAATCTTATCTGTTATCTCCGGGAGGGAGACAGAGGTCAAAAAGGTCAAATGTGATAACACGGATTCTGTGTACACTTGGGATCTCTGGACTGTGTCTAAACTGGAAAACACATACAGAAATGAGTAATAACCATCTCAACATGAAGACTTTACAGAAAATGGAAAATTTTCTGAATTCATGTTATAATTTTCAATCTTGGATGTAAAATAAAACAAGAAAAATACCATGTGCTTTGTCAAAACTATTTCTGTATAAGGAAGGAGTAATGAAAAATACCCTGCCCTTGCTGGGGTTCGAACAAGTAACCTCTCGCTCTCAAGGCAAGCATCCTACTACTAGGCTAAAAGGAAATTACTGCTAGCTCATAGCCTGAGCTTATAAGATAACCTATATTCCCCTCAAAGAGAGACATCGCTCACCACATAAAACTCTTGAATGATGATGGAAGAAAAAATAGTACTAGGTCTTTTTTCACTGGATTGGGACGGGGCCTTTTTGTCTCATTTTGGTAAGAAAATTTGTGAATTTGGAAGAAAATATTCTGGACTAACTGCAAATTTTGGGAATTTGGGTTATTGAAACAATTTAATTTAGCAACTTGTAAGTAATTGTCACAAACTTGCAATGTTCCCCAACCTGTCACTTGCGCACAAACCTGCAATGTTTCCCAACCTGTCACTTGCTCACAAACTTGCAATGTTACCCAACCTGTCACTTGCGCACAAACCTGCAATGTTTCCCAACCTGTCACTTGCTCACAAACTTGCAATGTTCCCCAACTTGTCACTTGCTCACAAACTTGCAATGTTCCCCAACCTGTCACTTGTGCACAATGTTCTTGAACCTGTCACTTGCGCACAAACTTGCAATGTTCCCCAGATTGTAACTTGCTCACAAACTTGCAATGTTACCCAACTTGTCACTTGCTAACAAACTTGCAATGTTCCCCAACTTGTCATATGGTCACAAACTTGCAATGTTCCCCAACTTGTCATATGGTCACAAACTTGCAATGTTCCCCAACATGTCACTTGTGCACAATGTTCTTCAACTAGTCACTTGCTCACAAATAAATTTATTTAACTCACATGCCACTATTTCATAAACTTACAATGTGCTCACATTTGTACCTTGGTCACAGAAGTGTTAGTCACTGTTAAACAGACAAGTGTGTAGATACTTAACTAGCCCTGTATTCCTCTCAAATCTTTATATGACAGAATTTTGAAGTACTAGTGAGATGTCACCGGATCATCTCTGTTCTGTGCTCAGAGGCTGTTATATACTTTTTTCCCAAAAAGTTGTCCGGAATTTAACAACATTGAAGCAGTACCTTTGCCAAGTTGTGTCTCGTTGGTTGTTACTGGGTCATGACGGTAATGGGGAAAAATTCAGGGCTTTTGAAAAAAAAAAAAAAAAAAAAGGATTTCCTTTATACATACTATCCTGTAATCGAAAAACTTAAATAGGATTTTCAGCAATAGTACAGATGTAAATCATCATTATTCCCTGATCAGATGAGAAAAGGTGTGGGGGGGTCACCTGTCTGACTAGGTGTGTTTTACCAAGTACACGGGTTACTTTCTCCCCCAAAATAAGACCACTCCATGCACTTACAACAATATTAATAGTGATAATAACCTTTCCCAATTCTTGTAAAATAAAAAAATCTTGCCCCTAAGCTATTCTTGCTTTATTTCATAATATTGAAACATTGTTTCTTGTTGTTGCTCCCATGATTGCGTTGCCTTGACGCCTCGCCTGGTCAGTGGGTTTTACATAGGACTTCTCTACTGAGGGTTTTTATCCCGAGATCAGCTATTAGCCAAGCTAATAGTGGGCTATTAGGCATGTGGCTCATTACCATACCACACAAAGTTCAGGCCTGTGTAATTGCATATGCATTGTATGAGATGGCGTCCCTAGACCTTTTGGCTGGCATATATATACAGTTGTCACTGGGTACAATCAAATATGCAGACAATTTGCTATATCCTGTACCAAAAATGTGTCTCACTGTCTGTAATCTGAGGCGTGGAAATATGACAACCATTATGTTTGTTATGGAAGTAGTATTGAAATGTGATGTCAGATGTGATGGGTCCAGTTTATATTATTGGTTCTTTGGATGATGAGAACCTATCTGTAGGTCGCTATGTGAAAGTTCCTTTTGAAATATTAAATCTTTTGATTGAAAATATCATGGGTATACATTTCCACCAGTCTTTGATAAGCTTTGGCATTCTAGTAATATAGCCAGTGTCATTGAAGAGGATAATTTTACACGTCTGATGTGCAATTAAGCGGATTAGGAAATGTTGTAGATTTTGTGTCGAGGCTTGTAAATTGGAATAGTTACCATGAAAATATATCGCGTTGACTTGAAGAGTTTGATGAAATAATCATTTGGCCTTTAGTTAGGGTATACAGAAAAAAAGGATCAGATCGAGAGACAAGAAACACACAATTTTTGGTCTTGCCTAATCGATGTTCCTTTGCATGTATGACAAAAACTATAATAAATATGTAATTTGTAGCCATCCCTCTTTCTGAGAATGAATTTATAAAACATTGAATCTCATCTACTTCATAATGAACTGTTCTTTTGTCTTACAAAAATTGCAATGTTGCAAATTATTCTCTATTGCATGTTATTCCTATAAACACATCAGCAGATATGGATTTTTACGGCATATGGACATTGTCAAAACTTGGCTAAAGCTTCTATAGTACTCATTGATTTTTGTGTTGTCATTCCAAGTACGGCTTCCATCTTCACAAATTTCACTGCTAGTACTACAGCCTCAAACTTGTACCATCTTCATCATATGTATTCAGTACTAAACTATTGGTCCATGATAATCTACTGATTCAACTGCAGTTAATGGGTTTTTTGCACCCTGTCTTCCTGTTTGTCCCGCCAGAGTTGTAGAGTTTTATACATTGCTTAAACATATATCTGTATGTTTTGGACTTAATTTGTTGTATTTAATTAACATTCCATATAATCACCTTTTTGACGGAGTTATCGCCCTTTGAATATCTTGCTAGGGGTGCAGGTTTTAGATTACATGTAATGTTAATAAGTATAAGTAGTACAAACACCTGCTGTAATTTGTACTGTTAACGATGTTGACAAGGAGCAATTAACTTAACGAAGAACTTTTTTTTTCTGGTTGAGATTTGATCCTAAAAATGAATACCATATTGTTTCTATTAAATTCTTGGTTAATTTATAGAAAAAAATTGGTGATTGTTGTAACGGAATTGAAATATTGTTGGTATAACCAAATTGATATTATATTTATTGTCAGATTTGATTTTTTAACTACAAGTTCAACAGAGTCTTCGAGTGATAGAGCTTGAGATTACAAAGTTTGACTGTATCGGAAAGAATAGCTATAATAAAGTGTAGATTTAATTAATGAATTACCCTGTTGATTAATGAATTACCCTGTTGATTAATGAATTATCCTGTTAAGTTTTAGTTTATAGTCGTCTTTGGTAAGGTTTTTGACACGTTTGTAGATAAGCTTACATACACTTGTATCATTGTGTAGATATGTGACCTCTAACCATGTATATGATGGATCGTATGGCACACACAGAAACTGCTATGTCAGCAGTATTAACCAATACCCTTAGTGAAACACTTGTTAGGCTGCAGATGTCAAAAAACTAGAGGGAACAGGGCTATATATATAATGATAGAATTGTGTGTTTGGGGGGAGGGGGTTGAATTGAAGGTTAGAAGTGGTTGGGGATTGTGAGGGGGGGGGGGGGGTTATGGAAGGGGGTGACAGATTATTATAAAGATACAATTGTGTGGTGTAAGGTTGGGGATGGGAGGGGGGGGGGGGGCTTTGGGGGTTTACAGAAGGAAGTGGGCCAGGTTCTAACCATAGGAT
This sequence comes from Pecten maximus, assembly GCF_902652985.1. NCBI lineage: Eukaryota > Metazoa > Mollusca > Bivalvia > Pectinida > Pectinidae > Pecten > Pecten maximus. The sequence continues at coordinate 19,300,493 of NC_047031.1, read as the reverse complement.
TGTGTTTGGGGAAGTGTTGATAGTTAGGGGGGGGTTACAATGATACAATTGTGTGTGTGGGAGGGGATGTTGAGGGGTTATATTGTGGGTGGGGGAGGGGGATTTCAGAACGGTGTGGGCAAGGTTATAATGATAGTGATACATAAGTGGAGGGTGGGGCCTGGGGTTTATGGAAGAAATGGGGTATGTTATACGGGATACGAGATGGTGGGAGAGATGGAAATATGACAGATTTTAAAGATTTACCTGGAAGATGTTACTTACATACTTCACACCTGGTATAGTAAACAACTATAAACACAATTAAATTGATCTGATATACAAATAGGATTGACGACAACTTTGAGCAATTTCTTCAGTGTCTGATTAACACAAGCCTGATCCTCCACTCTTTATCATTTCCTGGTCGGACCTGGTTAAAATTATAATTGGCCTCTTAGAAATGAAATGAAAAAAGAAAACAGTAATTAAATGTCCTCTAAGGGTTATCACACTGATTCAAGAAAATCTGATAAAGTGAAATTATATCAAATGATTAAGAGAAATATTTTTTGATAGTACCCACTGTACTTGCAATGGCCATGTTGTGTAGATGTCGTAGTGTTCACAATAAGTGGTTATAATGTGGTGTGGAGATTCTGAGTGTACTTTACACTGTAAGTTGTGGTGAGAGATTTGGGTTTATAATTGTATAGGGAGGAAGTGAGATTGCACTAGAACTATTCATGTTTGTACGAGGAATGAACTTTGTGTGGACGTCCTGACTGCATTACTTCAACACTCCATTGTAGAGTAGAGTCTAAAGTCGACAACACAGTGATCACTGATTTTAATGATGAAATAGAAAATTTAATATTATTAGATAAAGTCGTTTTTCATTTTGCTTATTTTGTGATGTGATTATTTTGCTATTAATTCAAAAATCATTTCATAAAAATCTTGTTATAATTCATATTTAGTAAGAATAAAAGTCTATGTTTATCTCATTAAAATAAGTTATATCACAAATATAAAAGATTCACGAAATTGAAAGTTAAAGGACAACATACCAAAATGTTCCTACAATGCCGTACAAGTTTGGACAAAACGTGCACCTGGAAATTTGAAAAAAAGTGCTGGAAAAGTGGATGGAAAGTGCTTGAATTTTGTTATGAAAAATCTATTCAAACCATGTATGTTATGTAAAATGATGAAAAATCATAAATGAATAAATAAATGAATTAATAAATGAATAAACAAATACTTAGATACAATTGAACCTTGTTATCTTATTGTCCGAGATAGAGTATTCAAGGTAACCAGGTATATTGTATATAGATTTGTTACTGCCTATAAACATCAGTATTGCTTGAGTTAGGCAGGATCTTTAAACTACGATTGTTTAAGATGACAAAGTTTGACTGTACCTGGTAAATAATTTTTAAAATCTCCCTCTTATAGAACCCCACAATATTTATATAGGGGCCAAGCACTAATGGTTACACATGTTAAGATAGAATACATATGTGTGTACCAGGGGGCGTGTATTGACTGTTTGGCAGAGATGAGGGATGCTGAGGCTGTGGACAGCCATCAAAGCTCCAGTTCATCAGAGCTTACTATTAGATATTTGGCATGGCTGACAGTGACTGGTAATTATTCATATAGATGTATAAGTGAAAGTGTTAAAAACTTGAACATGCACGTGTGTACTAACATTACATATGCTCTTGTGACACGCCCAAATATAGCCGTGAACTTTTGGTTTTGAGGCCTGATAGCCTACAAGTTTATCCTTTCAGGACTTTTGAGGACCATGAGTAACCATATGAGGGCCACTGGTTATAATGTCTCTATTGCTAGATCCCTAAGGGCTGTTTGTGGGATTTGCCTTAAATCAATGGCAAAACAGATAAAAGTTGGAAACCTAGCAACTGTTGAAAGTATACAGATCCCTAGGTACCCTGGATCACTTCTGGATGGACCCGAAGGGCTGTGTATTGTTGGAGAATTTGGAGCATATATCACTGGCCAGATATTGTTTTTAATTGTGAAAGAGTGACATAGAAATCATGGAGACACTTACAACTGCTATATATAATATATTTTAAAATGGAGGCATGAGGAAGTTGCTGCCTCGTGGAAAAAGTCTAGGTCATTCACTTGTAACGCTGATTTAGTTATAAGGCTCATAGCAAACAAGAGTTAAGGGGCTGTACTACTTGTAGGGATTCGTCCACATCGACTGAATGTGAGTGTATTCTGTCTATAGGTTTATTGACTTGTCAAGGATTAGGGGCGTTTTCCTGTTCATAGTCACATGGTCTGTGGAGGACCATCATGACTCCCTAGGGTTATGCTGGACTTTGAGCAGTAAGGGCACCTCGGGGCCTATTGTTTTAGGGCGGGAGATCGTTATGTGGTTCTGTGACCTTTAATGGAACACACAGGCTGATAATTGATAAACTCAGGCAAATTAGTACTTCTGGAAACATCGAAATATTTCTGGTCTCTGATCTAGATAGTTATGGGAATCATTCAAGCATGTTGATGCTCGCCACGCCATTCAACCAACCGCGACAGCCGTCTCTACATAACTGGAACACTGTGTCGATACATGTAGTACTGAATTTTTTGGACCAGAGTCATTCTGTGTATTTATCGTGGTGATAGAGGCTGCTCCATTCATACTGGGACATTTCCATAGAATTTTTTTTTTGTGCCAGTTGACGCTGGCTGCAGTGTGCTATATACTTGTGAGTGGTACTGTTCTCTCGGAAAGATAAAATGAAAAGTATAGACTGGCTTTTAAAAACTTTCTGGACAAAAAGATTGATCTTAATATATGCACTTTGAATGATTTCTATATAGGATTTTTTTTTTTATATCAGGAAAAAAAAAATCATTGGCCGAGCATTTTCCATTCCGGACATTTTATGCTACATTTTGAACATTGATACCAGTAGTGTGTTTGTCTGTGATGAGAAATATTGAGATCGACAATTCTCTGATTAGTTTGTTGATGACATTTTATGCTCAGTGTGTAATTAATCCATCCATGTTTCTAACATTTATCACTGAACAACTGACATTTTCTCTCATGGACGGATCAAATTCATCGCTTTCATCAGGAAGAGAGGAAGTGGTCTGTGAGCTATTGAATATGGGCGTCAGCAGTTGCAAAATATCACCAACACAGGATTTGAATGAGGAAGATTTTAAAGTAGACATTTACTACAAAATTAGAAAAAAGTTTAGAAACACTCCTACCTAATAGAAGTATAATTGGAAAATGGGCGTTGGTGAGAGTATAGATGGTGCTGCCATCTTTATCAGTCCTTCACATCATTGGTAATGAACAGCGACGGTTTCTATGGTGAGTTTCAAAATTATGCATGAATTTCTCTATGTCCGAGTTTTGTTTTCTTAGATATGAAATAATATGTTTTTTTGAGAAAGAGACAAAAGTGTGTTAGGATTCTTATGTGGACCTGATGAGGTATGAATTGAAATTTCTATTGTAAACTTTATTGAAAAAGAAAATCAAATTGAAATGACATCTCATGTATAAAAAATGAATTAAATAAGATTAAAAAAAAAATTGGATCAGCTTTGTACAATTAATTGAAGGCTGTGTTGCTACTCAGAGAGCTCATTATCTGACAGAAATATTTGTGTCGAAATCTAGATGGAAGAGAAGAATAAATGACAAATTTTGTTGGGGAGCTTGAGGGGTGGATCTAGATACTGTTAACTAGTATACAAGTGTGAGGGGAAGGGCAGACTGAGAGGTTCTAGAAGGGAAAATTAAATTTTTACCAGTGAACTATGATCAGTTATTAACTGAATAAAAACTTGCATCATTACATTATATCATCAAAGTGCATGATAATATAATCTTATCTATATTTAAAAATGTGGATATGGTGCAGTGGTATAACCTGCAGATATCTCTGACTTGGTGATTAAGTGCCATAAATAGTGAGTTCGAGGCCAGGTCAGGGTGCGAGTCATAAGATTGTCTTCATTCTTCAGTAACATTTTATGTATATCGTATAATATCTATACAAGAATTTATAAACCGGTATAGAAACCTTCTTAAACAAGGAAACATTTTCTTCCGCCTTAACGCATCAAGTATTTCCTCGTTTTTCAATTGATAAACTATTAGTAATAAATAAAGGTCAATAAAAAAAAATACAAGATTTCTGGAAAATAAGACTTTAAGGTTATGTGTTAATCAGGAAGTTTTTGGAGAAAGTTATTGGGCAGTGACTCCAGAAAAAATAATAGCAGATGCTATTTCCTTATCCTTCCCATAGTGGGCCAATTTTAAAAGAAAAATTATGGAATGGCCCCCTGGAATAGGATATTCATTCCACGAGGACAGGAGAGGAGAAATTCGAACAAGTAGATTTTTGAGAAACTATAAAGTTTCTTGTTGAGTGTCTATAGGTGTTGCTGTATCATGTATTTTACATTATCAATACCAGTGTTATAACCAAGTTCAGTGTAGGAAGCCATGTCCATGATTCTTTGGCCGTAAAAATGAGTCGTAAAACAAAGTTATTTGGTATCCTATCAATAATTCAGATACTGCTTCTGACTTTTCCCCGGACAATCTGTGTTAAAAACATCCTAACTTAATTTACGAATTTTGCCAGAGAGCAAAAGACACTTGTCCTCCCCGTGCAGCTATGATATATTGCATTAGAACTATTCAACTACATTTAGTGGAAAGGCTTGGTGGAAGAATAGCAGTTTTGTACTGTGTATAAAAACACTGACAATTTACGTTGGAATCTTTCGTTGCATTAGGGAATAAGCTGTCATTCCATTATGGCCCATATTGGAGAGATACGAGAACTCTCCAGCAGGTGGCGCTGTGTCATATCAAGTCTGGTACATATCGTGTTAAACACAGGTCACAGACATGTAACTTATGGTATCAACAACTTAACACTGAAATTGCATCATATTTTTAAAAAAAGATTCTTTTGTTTTTTTTTTCTAATTTTTAAGTGAATACTGCATTAAGTTTACTGAATCTAGGACAGGATTTGAAAGAGTCGCTCCTACCTTAGTTAAAAGAATTATATATCTCTTCAATAGTAGTGTCCAAAGCACGGTGCTATTTACAGAGTTATGGTCCTTTGTTTGTTGTGTCTGATGTACGTGAATTTGTCAGTGTCATGTGCTATTTACAGAGTTATGGCCCTTTGTTTGTTGTGTCTGATGTGAAATTTTCAGTGTTCATATACTAGATTCTGATAACATATGCTGTGTGTAATTTTTACAGAGTTATGGTCCTTTGTCAGTTGGTTTTAAACAATATTTGTCTGGAAATCGTGACTAGACTTTTACTTTTTATGCAAATGAAAATGATATTATGAGATTATTGGTTCAATAGTAATTTCTTAGTGCCTTCACATATTTACTTTTATTTATCAACAGGTTTTTATGCTGCAAAATTTGACTGTTTTACCAAAAGAATGAAGCAAATAGGAAATATTTAAAAAGAATATTTTCAAACAGAATATGTAAAAGTTTCTTCAGATGAACAGGCTTGATAAGAATTTCTACTTACCATGAAGTGAATTTAAACCCCATATTTCACTCAGTCTCACATATTTTGAAATCATTTATCAAATTTTGGGTTTATAACGAACTTTTCCTGCTGGTCGATTGAAATCAATTTTGTTAAAGTTTTACTGTGTAATTGTCACTTCATTTGCATTTGAAATAGAATTCTTAGTACAAGGAATAAATTTTTATCCAATATCAAAATTTGATATTATATGTATATATAGCTGTGTACAAAGATTTCGATACAAATTAACAGTTATTTAAACGAAAAAAAAATCTGTTATAGATTTTCCAATTTGTCATCTGATATGGTAGTTAAAAGCCTGCATTAAATGAGAATATCTGTTTATCAAATGATAGGGGCCTAGTGTAAGCAGATGGTGGAAAGACCAGTTGACTTAATTTAGTGTGTAGGGAATTCAACATCATTGTGGAAAGATGGGGCACTTATTTCATCATGACCATGCATGAAGCTCTTTGTCATTTTATAGGACAAGAAAAGGTCCTCTAGGCTACATAGCAATTCACAAATTCTGACCCTATATTGTATTTCAATAATTGGCATTTAAAATAATCTGATAATTAAGAAAAAAATGGTTATATAGAGTTATTCCCCTTTATCATCATAAATGAAATGTTGAATGCTTCAACATAGCTACATAGCAAAGTTAGAAATATCAACAAATATCAACCCCAGATTGTTCTTCAGTAATTAGCTTTTAAAATAATTTGATAATTAAAAAAATCCCAAACAAATCAGATACAAATCATTGTGTATAGCTATTTCCCTTTGTCATTAAAGATAAAAATTTGTTTATAAATACTGACCCAAAATTGTAATTTATATAGGCATTTTAATAGTTTGATAATTTCTCAAGTTTTTTATCACAATTCCTGATACTGGTAAAAGAAATGTACTTCAGTATGAGTCGTTTGCAATGATTGGGTATATAACATACAGGTCGTGGGTAGCGAAGACAAAATCAGATCATAAAAAGGTTTATTTGTTGAAACATTTGCATAGTATATTTAGATCATTAGAATAAAAAGGAGGTTAAAATGATAAAAGAGATAAGGGAAATATGATGTGGACTATGTGAGATATGTAAGGTCAAAGGGGGTGAGGTAGGTATAAGGATATCGGAGTATTTATCAAATATATTAATATATTTATAAATTGTGCCTTTGGAGCCATGGAACTTAAAAGGGTTTTTAAATCCGGGTCTCGAAAGTAGTTATTACAAATGTACTTAAAGTTGAAACATTCGATCAAAAAATGCTCCACAGTAACTGGGGTGTCACATTCATGGCATGTTGGCGGGTCATCTCGTTTCAAAATGAACAATTTGGTTGGATATGTGTGCCCAGTACGGAGCCGAGAGAGGACAGCTTCCTCTTGACCATCTTTCCCACTGGGAATGGATGTTTTAAGTTTAGGTTGTACTTTAAAAAGTTTGTCTCGAGAGACCAGCGTTGCTGCCATTTACTTTGAATGGCTGTAGAGATAACAGGTTTGAAATCTGTATATGGCCGTTTGATATTTGTTTGTTGGAGATTTAAAGCATTTCATGCTTCCCTGTCAACAATTTTGTTATTTTACATTTTGTGAGATACAAGATCTTTGAAAAACAAGGGTTTGTGCAGGTTTATTTTTAGGATTTTGTAATTTTGAAGAAGAGACAGGGGTCAGAGCAAATGATTGCCTTTTTGATGTGGTGTTCATCAATATGGTCGAGGGCAAAACCGATGGGACATGCTTCGGTGGAAAAAATGGAGGTGCAGTCTGGTAGTACAACTTATATGCAGAAGTTAGTAGTACAGCTGCAACCACTTTCTCACCTTCTTTGGAATCATCTATGTAAAGTTGTGTATGAAAATGATAATTCGAAATGCATTCCCAAAAGGAGGATTTGTGTTCTTTAGGAAATATCAAACTGGATTTACTTCTCTGGAGAAAGATAAAGTTAAAATCATTTATGTGTATGTTCCATGGGGGAACATCAGATATTTTTAATTCGGCCATGTCAGTCAATTTTATGGCGAGTTCTTGAAGAAGTTTTGAAATTTGGATACCAAATGTTGGCAGAAGTTTTTGGATTTGCATAAATATGTTTTGGTATTTTTGGTTGATCACTTGGTCAAAGCAGGATTTTTAGGGTTTGATTATACAGAAAGAAAAATGGATTAATCATATACATACATGTATACATTTAGTTTCACTTTTCAAAGGAAGCAGATGAAAAAGTGAAACTATTAAAATGTTTTAAGTGTCAAAATTTAAAGTTGCATAAAGTTGTAGGTAATAATTTAAGGTTTTATATTTTGAATCAATATTTTTTTCTGAGTTTTGGCATGAAAATTGAAGAAGATAAAAAAGGGGGGAGAAACTTGACTTAACATGATTATGATAGTGTAGAGATTGCTACCTCAAAATATCTCTCATTGTAAACAAGATGTCAGGCGGAGTTGACAGACGACATCAAGGAAATGAATTTTGATCACCATATCATGGTGATGGATGCTGTCATTTTCCAATAGTATAATACCAGTAAATTAGGCAAGACACAGACAAGATAGCCTCTCCACCCTATAATCTGTAGTGGATCAGTCCAGATCAATGAAAGATGATGCCAATTCTAATTACAAAGGGGTGGGAACTAGATTGTCTGTATGGGGGGAAAATTCTGGTGATACTCATGGGATACGAATGTTTGTATCCATGTCTTAATATCGCCGTACATTTCTTAATCGGGGTCCATTTTGCCACCGATTTATGATGCACCAATCAAAAATGATTTTCCCCTTCACTGCGGAGCTGCTGTGTGCTATTCAGCTTGGATGACGACTGCTCAGCTTCTTGTTATTGGTATTGGCTCAGATCACGATCACAAAATTGTACAAGAAATGACGATGTATTGGGGTTTTTTTTCCTAGAAAAAAAAAGACATTTGCAGACCTCCTTTCAGATTCGTGAATAATACCATCTCACAATCGCAGCCAAGTGGTAGAAAACATCGATTTATAAAGATCATCTGTATCAAGGATGTCCAGACATTAAATTTAATTATATACCCGTCATTGTTCTTATCAGTAACACACACTGACCCAAGTATATTTCTGCACTAAAACATTTTGCTGGAAGAAACCGTGCATGTAAAAAGTTCATACCATTAGAATCATATTTGTCTGTGAATTTTCAATGGTGTTATGATTGTTTTGTAGCCTTTCCACCAGTTCAGTCTCATACCGTCATGGCCCGAATATAGATGTAGTTGTCAACCAAACATCATAATGATTTATGTCTGAATATTTTCGTGGAAATTTGATGTCATATCTGTTTTTTTATGACCTTTGTGGATGTAAGCGTGAACAATTTAGAGACAACAAAAAATTAACATTAACATAATTAAAATCTTATTCTCTATATAAGTACCCATGTACATTTTAGGTCACCATTAGAATAAAGTAAATTTTCCTGTGGTGGCCAAGTGTTAAGGTGTCCCCAAACTTTATCACTAGCCCTCCACCTCTGGGCCACGAGTTCGAAACCCAAGTAGCGCAGTTGCCTGGTACTGACCGTAGGTCGTTGGTTTTTCTCCGGGTACTCCGGCTTTCCTCCACCTCCAAAACCTGGCACGTCCTTAATAGGACAATAAACAAAATATACCTAATCATTTAAAGATCACTTACAAGGAAGTATGTAAGAATATAACAGAATTTTCACTGTAATACGAAATTCAGTTTAGATCTTTAAAATGTTGAAAGTGACTGCCTTGGATATCGATGTGTGTTTTATATATAGTACTGTTTATAATAAGGTGTTGTGGGCCCCCACAAAGTCTTCTGCATGTTTCACTGAATGCCTCAGTTTGATATGAATATTCATATTTTTATTGACCAATCAATATGTGTCTTATTAATGAAACTATTCTTCGTTTTGAAAATAGAAATGGTAAACCTGGACGACTTTGCCTATGTGTCGGCATGGTTCGTTATCCGACATCTTCCCAAACAAACCAAAGAACATATTAAACTACATTTCTGATTGGCTAGGATTTCGGTAGCCATTATATCTACAGAACCAATCAGATTACTGGAGTTGGTTCATGAATAATTCATGAATATGCTAGTATCCCCACGAGACCGATTGGAGCTATGCAAAGATGGATTACATGGGTATAGTCTAGCGATGATACTGAAGTAATGGTTGAACACTATTTTATATGAAACTGTACCAAACTTACCGGATAGTCTACTTGTAAGTAAATTGTTTTATGGGAATATTAAAAAAATATTCATGCTCACCATATATTCTGTTAAAGCCTGCCTCCCTTAGTAAAAGTTTAGTATTGAAGTTTGGAGAGGCGTTATTTATGAACCACTTTCTGTGCACTATTTCGAAATTTATGATTCTGCAAAAATGCAGATGGAGAGCTCAGTTCTGGGAAGGGATATCTTATTTGTGGATAAATATGGTATTTAGCTACAGGCAGCCAAGCATGGAGTACAAATTGTGTAAAGTGATGTACTGTAATGGAACGGCATGTACTTGGACATCATTGCAGGGAGTTTCATTGATTCATATATTTACACAGGCTAAATGGACGAGAAGAAATCAATGTTGTACAGAATAGGTTTTGGTTATAGAAAAGATAATTCTGGAAAAAGGAAGAATGTCATTGAAGATATCATGCCATTGTTGTGTTATTTCTTGAGATCAGTTTTTGTCTTTCTTCAACAGTGTGGAGACAAGACTCATCGTAAGGTCCTTACACCTGTTGGCTGACATCCATGTCTATAACATATATTATATAGTGTTTCTACAGCAACCTATTTTAATCTTTAAAAATTATGTACAACTCACAGGACAATTACAGAGATTTAAATACCGAAATAAATTTCAGTTAAAAAACACAAAATTTTAGTGTATTTTGAGAATTCCTTGCTAAAATTTCCTTTTATACCGAAGTTTATGATGGGCTGTTTAAAAATTTGAATAATGTTAAGCGGTAGATTAACAGTGCTCTAATGCCCATGAGTGAGTTTATTTATAATGACCAATGAAATTGATCTAGACAGCAGAAGTAAGGAGGGAAAAGATGAAATAGGTTTAAATTGGATTTTCAGCATTCTACTCTATATCATTTGTAACCGTTTGATACAATGAGAAATTAAGTAGCAAAATGTATGAAAAGGAAGAAGAATTTGGTTGAATGACAGTATATGTTGGTTATAGAGAGAACGCCAATACACTGAGCAGTTATCATCTGCTAATTGGTGAAAAACAATTGTATGACAAAATTGTTAACCTTAATTCAGCTTTTAAAGTAAAGACACCGATTCTATACATTATTGGAGTAAAAACATCGCACTGTAACACTCTGCTGTATTAATAATAAAGACAAGTATACAAAATTCAGGACTAAATGCCAACCAAAGTTCACCGCCACAGAAGGACACTTTACATATTGAAAATGAGGCTGCGTTAGTTCTGTGATGTAAATGCCAGCAGTATGACTCTCATGCATAAATAAAAGGCGGGAGGGACGATATTGAGGTCGAGGACTCTGAAGGCTAGCTAGCTGCCATCAATGTCCTCTTCATGGATGATGGATCACAGAAGGCTGGGGAGGGGAATTATTTCATTAATGCATAAAGCCTGGATCTAAATGCCACTAATTTGCCGGTATTTATTTCAATAACTCCAGCTAAATTGATCACGATTAGGCTTATAATCTGTAATTTCACTCTGCTTGTTTTCAAAGCATTTACAAAACGGCCAGGGGATCCAGATCAAATGGCCATGATACTGGTTTCCATGATACGAAGTTGAAGCATAGGACCATTAAAAGTTTGGTATCGGATGAAAAGGTTTCCCCGATATTTTATGTTTGTTAATGTAGCATTACAGAAATTATGAAATTTTATGACTGAATTCTTAGTCATATGAATGTTTTAACAAGTTATTATACACTGTGAAAATTGTTCATATTTTACAAATGATTCAAATTTGAATTATTTTTTTAACACATTTCAGTTGATTAGCAAAAGGAAGCTTTCTTAGCAGTGATTTGTGAAAAATTTCATTCTTCTTCCAGGTGTTCTTTTTTTACCTGAATGTGCATTTAAAGTTATAATTAGTAACTTAATCTTTATTGATAAAAACTTAAAAAATTCCTTCAGTTTTAGATATTTTTCTGTGTTTTTCATACATTATATATGCCTAAAACTGTTGAAATATTAGCATGATGAATTGTTATTTATGTTGGAAGTCTGGCAAATAAAATATCTATTAAACTTGTAGACAGATTTAATGGCAGAGAGATTTAATGTATTCTGGATCATCACAAGTATTATCACCATCAAATTTCACAGCTAATAGTCTAACAATATTTTTATGGCTATTTAAAAATCACGACTGAATACAACAAGGCTTCCACTGGAGCAGACTGCTACATTGATGGTCCTCTGTATGCAGAATTCCAGTAGAACTGCTTCGATCAGTAATTCACTGTAAGGTCCGCGATCGTAATCTTCCAAGCTGAGTAGCCTAGTCTCGTTTTCTTCGTCATCAAATGGAATCGAGACCATTTTACCATTCAGAGAATGCTGTACATCAAAAGACAGAGTAGAGAAATATGACGATAATCAAATTAATGGAAACCCTAGGGAGCCGTGTCGACGCTGCTTCATAAGGGGATGCTTTGTCAGAGAATCAGGCTTACAGTTATGTAAATGAGGCATTTACGGTGATCAGAAATCAGGGAATTCTGGGTTTTGGCCTTCCTTGAAACTGGAACTTTGATCCCTATGGGATTTGAGTGTAGTCTGTGATATTGTCCGATCACCATCTTACAATGAAGAATTTTGTCGGAATGATATTCACATAGCATATTTAGGTTCCAAATGTTTGTCTCAATGTGGCAGACTTTTGGTTGTAAATAAAACATTAGGGTTTTTCTTTTTCATCATTTTCTTTTTCTTTTTGCAAATATATTGCCTACTGAAGTTTGAAGCTTTTGAATAAGCGAATCTTTTAATTTGAATGGGATAAATCAGAAATTTTTGTGAATTGTTACAATATTGAGTCTGCATTTCTACAAATGTCAGTGAAATAGCAATTTGTAAGCTGAAAATCTTTTCTAAATATGATTTAATCTTTTGTTTTATGCAGAACAAACTATGTTTGAATATAAACTCCTACAGTCCATGCAAACCATTGATAGGCCTTTACTAGGTTTGGCTGAGTACAGCCATTTAGACTGTTAAGTTCTCCATGTCGATTTCATACGCATTCCATGTCTGATGGAAAGTCCGCGGAATCCATATATTTATGCATTCATATTAAAAAGTCTAGGATTTGGCGATCAACAATCTGATAAAACCGGCCATGGTTTTCGTTGGAACGACGGACAGGATTTATCGGGATTGACGATTGGCCGACATTGGATAGTATTTCATGAATAATTTCTAAAAAGAACCTGATGATTTTTTGGGGAGGATAGATTTAATGTAGAGCACCATACCAATGTAAGATGCTGGTTCCCTTCTTTATTTAAATTTGTTTACTCTATCCATTCAACATCTGTGTTCTAGGAACAGATGAGTGACATATATTCCGGACCATTCTGCTGATAATTCATTGCGACATCTATGGGCACAGGACTTTACTACTGTTTAGAAACATTCCGGGCCATTTATTCTAATGGTCTGTAGAAGATTTCCAACAGTATCGGCCATTGAGTACTTTATTTGGCCTAGTGACATATTGCAGTGTCTTTCCATTTCAATAGCTGATGGGTTGTTTTTTTTAGAGAAAACCTGTAAAAATGGATTAAAACTTTTCTTTTTTTATTGCAGATATACCACAAAAGATTCTTTTATCCGAAATATACCTAAGAAACCATGACTAGATTATACATAGAACAATTGGCTATTACATGTGTGGAATAAAGAGGTCACATATACTTGGCTAGTTCGACAGATGGCAAGCTGTTCATAATGAGATGCATTTTCGATCTTCTCTTGAGGCTCCAAATGCCTACGAGCACGGAACATTTGTTGAAAGCCGAAATTGCTAGGTGTTTGTAATTGTAATGGTTCTAAGTGGCCCATTTGTATATAATTACATGCATGATTTTCTTTTTCCTATGGGGAACAGAATTGACAATTACTGACCTCCCTACCTTAAAGTACATGTTTTGTATTTATGTACATTTTTTTGTAAGTTGAAAGATGAATTGACTTTAATATTTTTTTTTTATTTGGCCATTTTATCAAAGGCGTCTTTAAGCATTTTTCCTGATATGGATTGACTAAAACAATTTCTAATCAACAATTTTTTCTTTTGTTTTATTGCAAAAAATGATTCATTAAGTTGAAGATTGCAAAAATCATTTGTTAAGTTGAAAATAAACAGATATTTCTGGTTAATATCTAAAAAAAAAATGGATTCCATTCCAAAACTTTATCATGTATATAATCTAGATCCCTTCATTCATCTTTATGCATATAAAATAAAAGATGAACAGAAAATTATCTGATACAGTACACGTACAAAGCGTATGATGATTAATGACATTAACTAAATAAGGTCAATTTGGTCCCCCGATACTATAAATATCTATGTATACATGTGGTGGGGTCTCCGAGGGCTTAGACATTCCTGATTGGATGGAATATTCATGACAACCTCAGGGATTGGTTGAATTTGTAACATGTAAATGTGACATACAGATTCGCATTAATTTCTATTTCAACGTTGTAAATAATTTAAGGATTAACATAAATTATTTTTTCTGTTATACAGTCATAACAGAAAAAACTGGAGTGTACTCTAAATAAACCGCGAAGCGGTTTATGAAGAGAGTACACTCCAGTTTTTTATGTTATGACTGTATAACAGAAAAAATAATTTATGTTAATTCTTATAATTTAATTTCGTCTTATACACACCAAGATATTTCACTTTCTTTGGCGAACTCTTTTCTGTGCTAAATTATTACGCAACGTCATCAGCCAATCAAAAATGACGTTACATTTCGCAACGTCAAAAAATTTGTTATGGAGGTATAACAAAATTATTTCAGCCAATGAAAATGCGTGTTTCATACAAAATTAAATTATATAAACAATAGCTGAGCATATACATTTATAAGTGTTGAATATTTTGGTTGAATTTTTCACCATTTTGATTGTTAATATAACCATTTATTTACGTTACATTATGTATAAAACATGGTGTCCTCTGGTATTTGTTTTAATACATAATACATATATGACTTTTGGGTAGAAGTTGATTGTCAAAGGTTGGGACAAAATAAATCGAAAGTTTTCATTGGCTGATTGATAAGTGCACATGTATGTATACTGAGATCACCCATGAAGGCTCATGAATATTCATGATTTAGGAAATTCATGATTTAGGAATTGCAAGGGGGCAACTTGGGTGAGGTGGATAATGGGCAAAAGTGGATGAGGTGGAGGAAAGGGAAAAGGGGATGAGGTGGAGGATAGGGAAAAGGGGATGAGGTGGAGGATAGGGAAAAGGGGATGAGGTGGAGGATAGGGAAAAGGGGATGAGGTGGAGGATAGGGAAAAGGGGATGAGGTGGAGGATAGGGAAAAGGGGATGAGGTGGAGGATAGGGAAAAGGGGATGAGGTGGAGGATAAGCGGGGGAGATGGGACAGCTGGATAAAGGGAATTGAGTGGGGATAGTTTGATTTTCTGAAAACTAACAACTTTGTATATGAGTTATGTTTTCCTGATTATATTGACATCAAAGGTTTGGTAAGTCTGTGCTTCTAAGGGAATTCTATAAATAAATGAGTCTTGATAAGAACAACAAATCACAGATCTTCAGGATAGAGATTTGATTTTGAAATTGGTCATTTAGTGTATCATAACAATCCTAAAATAATATGCTGCACAACTACATCATGGCATAATCCTAGAGCTCTACATCACGGCGTAATCCTAGAGCTCTACATCACGGCGTAATCCTAGAGCTCTACATCACGGCGTAATCGTAGATCTCTACATCACGGCGTAATCGTAGAACTCTACATCACGGCGTAATTCTAGAACTCTACATCACGGCGTAATCCTAGAGCTCTACATCACGGCGTAATCGTAGAACTCTACATCACGGCGTAATCGTAACCAAGCTTGTCTGGTGGACTCTGGGATGAAAAAGAAATATTTTTGAGTTATGAATCTGCTGCACAAAATTTTCTGACTCAGGGATGAAAAAGGAATATTTTTGAGCTATGAATCTGCTACACAATATTTTCTGTTTGCTTATAAAAGCTGACATTTTTGATAAATAGGAACTGATACAGCTACAATATTCTAAATACTATATGAAATTTTAAACTTTTCTGAAACATTGACAATCATTATACACAGATTCCCGACATAACTTGTTTAACATATACATATATTTATGGAAGAGTTCAGTAACGCCAATCATCGTGTCATCATATAGTGTGGTCGTTTTTTCTGTGTGACAAAAGCTACAGTGGTATAGTACCAGCCACTTATCCGGTAGTGGTTAGCGTAGCGGGCTGGTGATACTGGTATATACTAGGACACTTTTGTCATTTGGAATAATAGACCAGCATGTGTTCTCCGCCCCAACACCACAATCTTCAGAGGTAAATATTTCTGGCATTGTGTACATGTTTTTTTTCTGAAGAACACTAGCTTCATGTTGTAGGTTTTTATGTCGGATAGAATGACTGTATGATGTTTTATAGGCTCACTGTTCTCCCTGGTTTATACGGTGGTGGAGGGAAAACATAATGTAATGGATCTTCATGAGGAGAAGTTGTGTAGCTGGTTTTACTGGGACGGGATATTCATTAAGTTGGCTTCTGAAATTCAATATGACAATTTCTCTATTCATCCTGAGGGAAAGTAAATTTTTAATTTAAAAAAAAAAATTCCAAGGGTAAAAATAAACACTTATTTTTTACCAATATTTATTTTCTTTTAATTGAATTTATAAAATTATGTTTGGAAAAAAAGGATATATGTTTTTAATCAGTATTTTTTCTGTACTGCTTTATAAATAATATCTGCATTAAAATACAGATTGATAATATTAGATAATTGGCCATTTTCTGTGTGTCATAAACATTAATCAATATGCATTTCTTTAATACTGAAAATCTCAGTGTCACATATTATGATAATGATACATTTTTATGTCTCCATGTCACAGTAAGGTAGCATACATCCTTAAGTCCCCATGTCACAGTAATTAAGGTAGCATACATCCTTAAGTCTCCATGTCACAGTAAGATAGCATACATCCTTAAGTCTCCATGTCACAGTAAGGTAGCATACATCCTTAAGTCTCCATGTCATAGTAATTAAGGTAGCATACATCCTTAAGTCCCCATGTCACAGTAATTAAGGTAGCATACATCCTTAAGTCTCCATGTCATAGTAAGGTAGCATACATCCTTAAGTCCCAATGTCACAGTAATAAAGGTAGCATACATCCTTAAGTCTCCATGTCACAGTAAGATAGCATACATCCTTAAGTCTCCATGTCACAGTAAGATAGCATACATCCTTAAGTCTCCATGTCATAATAATTAAGGTAGCAAACATCCTTAAGTCTCCATGTCATAGTAAGGTAACATACATCCTTAAGTCCCCATGTCACAGTAAGGTAGCATACACCCTTAAGTTTCCATGTCACAGTAATTAAGGTAGCATACATCCTTAAGTCCCCATGTCACAGTAATTAAGGTAGCATACATCCTTAAGTCCCCATGTCACAGTAATTAAGGTAGCATACATCCTTAAGTCTCCATGTCATAATAAGGTAACATACATCCTTAAGTCCCCATGTCACAGTAATTAAGGTAGCATACATCCTTAAGTCTCCATGTCATAGTAAGGTCACAGTAAGGTAACATACATCCTTAAATCTCCATGTCACAGTAAGGTAACATACACCCTTAAGTCTCCAAGTCACAGTAAGGTAGCATACATCCTTAAGTTTCCATGTCACAGTAATGTAAGTTACATCCTTAAATCTCCATGTCATAGTAATTAAGTTAGCATTCATCCTTAAATCTCCATGTCACAGTAAGGTAACATACACCCTTAAGTCTCCATGTCATAGTAAGGTAACATACACCCTTAAGTCCCCATGTCACAGTAATGTAAGGTACATCCTTTAGTCTCCATATAACACATTAGGTTGTGTATTGGCTAATTTTCTCTTTTTTTTTTATGATTGTTGAATATATTGTTAAGGTTATTGGAATTTATCATCAATTTGTAGAAATTGTATACTGGTAATTTAATCAGCTGATGACCCACTAGCTATGAGAAATATTTATTGATTTATACACACGTCTGAAAAATAATCAGTTTCAAATTTGAATTATTTTATTTCTACAATATTTCAATTTACCGTGGTGGAAAATAAAAACTATCAAAGAGATTGATGTAAAAAATATAATGGAAACTTGATATCAAAAAGTCTATACAGACAGGTTTAATTTCATATTTAGAATACTAGCCCTGTGGTAGATCACAAAATTCTGCAAGCTGAACTTACTTACAGAAAATATTTTGTAGCTGTGACATTTAAAATCTACTGACTGAGATAAGGAGCTATGGTAAAATATGGGGGAAATGTCGAACACAAAATTTATTAACTCAATAATTGGAAAATTGCGCTCATTGTCTCCTTGTTAAGCTGGAGTAGGGATGTTGGTATAATACAATGATGTATCCTTGAACAAGTTGACTCAGCTTTAATTGAGTATGTGGTAGGGCAGTGCAAGAAATGATATTTGTAGGCTGTTAGCTCCAAAATGGCAGCTACGGCTGTATGCTCCGAAATGGCAGCTCCTGCTGTAGGTTCCCCAGGGAGTTAAGAAAGACATTGGCTGGTTGGATAAGGCACGATGACACAGATAATAATTTATGAACGACTTTGAGATGGCAATGTTGCTGTGAGTGGTATAACGATATATAAGAACTTCAAATTATGATTATCATTATTACTATCTGAAAAAACTTAATCGAAGGCATTATTGAGGGGGAGGAAGGGAGCTTCTCACTGAAATGGTATCATCTGGTTATGATTTATTTGTTGTAATTCTGAAGGTTGATATCGGTACAGGGAAGTGTGCACTTGTTCAGCCATTTGTAGTAAAACAATCACGCTGGTCGTAATGTTGTGTTATATGACCAATCATTAACTAGGATTGGATGGACACTAAAACTAACTGTCTAACCCGATTATCCTCAGTTCAACAAACCTGATTATGAAGAAAAATCTAACTGTAACATCTTCAGCTAAATATATTTGTATTGATTTTCGCATGTGTGTCCTTTGCGTGCAGAGGCACTCAATTTTCGAGTGCGTTTCACGATCTTTTAAGTGTGCATGTGTCGCGACAGAGAAACAATTCATCAACGCCCAGCGTTTGATTTGTCAGTCTGGGAAAACAAGTTGGAGAGAAAATTAGAAATTAGCAAAAAAAAAAAAACATTTACAAAAAAGAAACTTGATGTAATGACAGAAGGTTTTCGTTACATAATTGAAATTTTGTTCAGATTTCTGAGGAAAGCATTAAAAATGTAACAACTTGATTTTTAATTTTAGTATTCCAAGCCAATAAAACTAATGTTTCAAATGGAATACTAATAAATAAATTCGAAAAGTTGCGAATGAAATTTTTTTGAATATTGCAGTTTGACCTAAAAAATATGTATTCGATTGATGATCCCAGTCAAGGAAGCTAATAATTCAAATAAAATATTTTGAATTTTGAATACTAAGTCTACTTAAGAAATAAATATTTCACCTTGACCTTGACATGTGCTGTTTATCTTCATATTTTAATGGAATAGTTCTAAATAAATTCAAAATTAACAAAGAAAAAAATGTTTGAATGTTTCCTAATAGTTACATAAATTATTGATATTTCCCCACAACATTGTTTCTAAAAGAATACTAATGAATGAATTCATAAATAAATGAAATGTTTGTGCTTATTATCACATATTGTATCTATTTTTATATTTGTTTATAAATATTTTCCATTGTTCCTTTAAAACCATTTTGAAAATTCTTGATCAGCAGCATGGAGTTTACAGTTATTGATATCAAATTCATGTCCAGTAGAACATTTAAGAATTCCAATTGCAGAATAAGTCTAGAATAATTCCACAACAGTTGCATATTGTTTGGCAGGGGTGTAAAAGTTACAAATGGCTGACCACTGTAGGTTAATTCCCGGTCTATAGTTGACAAAGCCCCTCATACATGGCAGAATAATTGCCATGGAGACAAGTCATTGATTAAATGAAAACTACGTTGTTTGAGATAAACATTTCCTCCTATTATGAGACGGCAAATTGAGTGTGCTGTGAAAAAGCTGCCCAATCTGTTCATCAGTTTAAAAGGCATCACACAAAAAGCATAGAAGTCTCTCTGGGTATTTTGAGTGGAAACAGTGCAGGAATTAAACCTACTCGCCAAAAAAGCATTTAGAGATTTCTGCTGAATGCTGTCATCATTAAGTTCAATGAATTGAATTTTGATTTGTTTTGTCCTAGTTAGAAATTAAAAGAAAACTGCTCTATAACCTATCAGTAAAACCTGGCCAAAAATCCATGTACCACTGTATAAATATATTTTTTAAATATATAAAAACAAAATTTTTTTCCCAACAAAAATATAAAATATGCCCATTATGAACAATGAATTGTAGCATCTGCTGAGCTCTTTTGGATAATGTCTATATCTCTTTTCTCCTTCCCCCCTGCTGTCAGCACTGTGGAGCAGCGGAAATGGTTCAAATGTTTGTGCAGGATAGAGAATGGAGGATTGATTGAAACTTGGTCACACAATACCTTTCAGTCATTTTGTCTCGTAGCACTGTATACATTGTGCCTTATTAAATCAGTTCTCCAGTACTCCGTGTACTTTCGCGGTCAATACTGGGAATTCCGTGGAATAGTATGCAGAAAAACCTAGAGGAACACATCAATGCTTTTAGGAAGCTTTACAAGCTTCAGATTCACTTAACAAAAGCATATAAATAAAATTTAAATTATATATGTTTCGTTTTAGAATTGTGAATCATAAAAAACTCACTTGTATTTGAGATGATAAATGTTTTCACAAATGAAAGATTTATTTATCAAAATCCGTTTCAGTTTTGTGAATTTTACAACCAATTATTGGTTAGTGTGTAAAGCTGTAGGAACCTACATACAGGCAGAGTAGGTAAACTAACACAAGATGGCTTCTGCTCAAAAAATAATTACGGGCAATATGGAACTTGTGTACTATAATGGAACATTGGATACCAAAAATACACTATCTATCCTGTGAGGCCTTAAAGCGTACTACAGTCAAAGGTCTACAGTAGTGAAATAAGTGAAATCCAGTGTGTACAAAAAGTTTAATAGGGTTACTGATAGAGTCATATATATATATATATATATATAATGATAGAAAGGTTAAAGTTCAAAGGTCAACTGATGCTCTACAGTAATGAAATACAATATGTGCAGAAAGTTTAATATGGTTACTACTAGAGTCATATCATGTAATAGAAAGGTTAAAGTTCAAAGGTCAACTGATATACAGAAAGTTTAATATGGATACTAATAGAGTCATGATCATGTAATAGAAAGGTTAAAGTTCAGGTATTCTAGCTGTAAGTTTAATACAACACTTACAAAAAGCTAAATATACTTACTGTAATCGTATATCAACAACAAAAGTTGTTTTCACCTGTGCTCTTAAATTTATACCAGTTTTATATTGGGAGGGGGGTGCCTGAAAAATGTAGTCTGGTTTTCATATCTATTTCAAAATTTTACTTCAAATGAACCCCCTCCCCTTTATCATAAAAGTTGAATGTTATTGTATTGGGAAGGCTTAATTGTTTGTGGTGTACTCCTACACTTGTATTGCTCTATATATATATATATATAAAAATTCTAAAAAATGATCTGATGTGGGCAGTGAGGGGCGTATTTGTGGATAGTTGTGGTAGGTACAGTATGGTAGATAGTGAGTATAATGTTAATTCTATCCCGATGGGTCGCCCTGGGGTGTTTTCATGTTTATTAGGTACAGTATGGTAGATAGTGAGTATAATGTCAATTCTATCCTGGTGGGTCGCCCTGGGGTGTTTTCATATTTATTAGGTACAGTATGGTAGATAGTGAGTATAATGTTAATTCTATCCCGATGGGTCACCCTGGGGTGTATTCATATTTATTAGGTACAGTATGGTAGATAGTGAGTATAATGTTAATTCTATCCCAATGGGTCGCCCTGGGTTGTTTTCATATTTATTAGGTACAGTATGGTAGATAGTGAGTATATAATGTTAATTCTATCCCGATGGGTCGCCCTGGGGTGTTTTTATATTTATTAGGTACAGTACGATAGATAGTGAGTATAATGTTAATTCTATCCCGATGGGTCGCCCTGGGGTGTTTTCATATTTATTAGGTACAGTACGATAGATAGTGAGTATAATGTTAATTCTACTCCGATGGGTCGCCCTGGGTTGTTTTCATGTTTATTAGGTAAAGTATGGTAGATGGTGAGTATAATGTAAAAATTCTATCCCGTGGCCATGGATTGCTCTGGGTTGTTTTCAATCGGATGTTATTAATGGCTATGATCCATTGATTATATCCAGCTCGGATGGATGTCCAAGTTTCAAATTGATTTCTTCAGAGTAATGTTCGGATATTACTGGTCAACTGTTAGAATTAAGGAGGACAACATGGTTCTGTAACACGGGATAATTGTGGAACTCTTCTCTCAGTGGAGATAGAATTGGTCTAAAAGTACAGTTATGTTAAGAGGTATAGCCTATAGGTTTAAATAGTTAATAATCTGTCATTCATATATTTGCATGATTCTTCAATAATAATGCAATTTGCCAAACGATCAATGATAGATTATATTGATTGCATGGTCATACAGAAATAGATATTAATCTACAAAAAACATTCACTGAGAAATGGGGGGTGGGGGGGGGGGGGGGGGGAGATATTAATGTATAAAAACATTATATTATTCACTAAAATTGGGAGCAATGTGTTTAAAGCTAGCGATATCAAACTGTTTTAAGATATTTAAACAAAATTATTGTCAATGCAAATCAATCAAAATAAAAGCTGTTGTGAGAAAATTACATTTTCCATTTAATTCCTCTCTAAATCATGTTTTACAGAAATTTTGGTGTACATGTATTTCAATATCAATAAAATCATAATTATGAGATTAGTCCAGGCACAGAAAAGCAATAGTATTTCCTGCGGTGTTGCATTGAAATATTACTTGTGTCAAGTAATATCTATAAATATTACTTATACAAGATGTGTCTGACAGGTGGTATGGAATCTGTACATTACTTGTAGTATGATCTTGAAAACCACCTGTTGAAACTGTTTAACACTTTAATGACCTTGTGGCCGTTGAAACTGTTTAACACTTTAATGACCTTGTGGCCGTTCAGAGACTGTTTAAAATGCAGGGGAATTGATATATACGAGTATCAACACCTCCCTCTGTAATGTTACTTGATGCAAGTTGTGTCCGACATGTGATATCATATTTGTGCATTACCAGGCTTGACTGAGTTTAAACCTTCTATTGTTGAAAATTTTAAAGACATTGTGGCCTCTTGGGGGCTGATTTATGTTTTGGCCACTTGAGGCTGTTTTACGCTGTGGCCAGCTGGGGCTGTTTTAAGGAGGAATATTTGTATTGAAGTATCAGAGCCTCTCTCTGAAAGTGAAATTAGCCATTTTCAGGACCATGCTAATTGGCGTGTTTTGGCCGTACACAGGGACACATACTTTCCATTACGAGTATCATCTGGGACATAACAGCAAATTGAGTCCAACAGTAATTTAACTTTCTGCCGTAATGTGAAAATTGCACTGTCAGCAGATCTCAAATTTCTGTTTTTCCGACAATGAAAAAAATAGTTATGATATCAGAGATTGTATTTGTAGCAATCTGACTTTCTCTACAAAGTATGTGACTGCATCGATAAACCAAATCTTGATTACAGCAAAATCCAACTAAAAGGGAGGAGGGAGGGAGAAACCCATAACACATTTCCTACAATTGTTCCATGTGGTGGAGATGAGGAATTTCTGTTCTGACAATGTTTTCGTATCAATGGACTACATTGATTTTCATATTGTCGACGTCTGATAAGACTGCAGCGATTCAATAATTTCATATTTCAATAAATTTTCTCTCGTTTTTGGTGTTATATAATATAATGATAATTTGGTGATGAATGTGGTGAGGTGATTTCATCCCGAGTTGAAGGTTGTACAAGGTTATAATGCCTAAAACCTTTTTGGTAGAGCGGAGATACTTTTTGTCTTACTCAAATCATGTTCACTATATTTTTTCGAAACAACAAATCTTTGAAGTCTAATAGAAATATTAGTCTCTGTAAAGGTGTTTCCAAAATGGTGCATTCCACAAGTGTTGATTCGTACATGATCCAAAGGACGATTTCCGTAAAGGGTTGTTTCTAAAGTTGTCGCTAAAATAATTGTTCTCTAAAAGATAATTTCAGAAAAGCATGATCTTGGTTGATTGAAGAGGGATGGACTTAGCTGTAAAATATTATATGAATTAAGATTAGGTTATTATCTCAAAAATTCATAGTTCAATTTTTTCATTTTGTAGGCGTGCCATCAACAGAGGCAGGAACAAGAGAGAAACCATCAAATTACAAACGAGAGAGCAACAAAACCGGACTTTAGGAAGGAGATTACGACTGAGGAAGACCTAAAAAACCAAGGAAAAGGCACACCAGTCAATCCAAGATGGCTACCCTATCGCTGAAAATCAGCGTGGTGGGTAATAATGTTGTCAAGACAATGCAGTTTGAACCCTCGACCCTGGTGTATGATGCCTGTAAAATCATTCGAGACAAACTTGTGGAGATACAACAGGGAAACAGTAAGTCAATGTACCTCTGAGTTTTAGCTTGAAAATCAAGCATGTTTATGAGATATTTCCTTCATGAGTTACTTCCCCTTTTAGCTCTATTATGTCCAAGATATTGCCCCGTTTTTTATTCCACTTTAAAATTTTTGTCATTTGATTTAATTAACCCAGTTGACTATGCCATCTTTTCAATGTCAAATTTGATGAAATGGAAAAAAAATCTTGTCACAATCTGTAAGGGATTTGTGTAAACAGTTAGCCAATCTGTAAGGGATTTGTGTAAACAGTTAGCCAATCTGTAAGGGATTTGTGTAAACAGTTAGCCAATCTGTAAGGGATTTGTGTAAACAGTTAGCCAATCTGTAAGGGATTTGTGTAAACAGTTAGCCAATCTGTAAGGGATTTGTGTAAACAGTTAGCCAATCTGTAAGGGATTTGTGTAAACAGTTAGCCAATCTGTAAGGGATTTGTGTAAACAGTTAGCCAATCTGTAAGGGATTTGTGTAAACAGTTAGCCAATCTGTAAGGGATTTGTGTAAACAGTTAGCCAATCTGTAAGGGATTTGTGTAAACAGTTAGCCAATCTGTAAGGGATTTGTGTAAACAGTTAGCCAATCTGTAAGGGATTTGTGTAAACAGTTAGCCAATCTGTAAGGGATTTGTGTAAACAGTTAGCCAATCTGTAAGGGATTGGTGTAAACAGTTAGCCAATCTGTAAGGGATTTGTGTAAACAGTTAGCCAATCTGTAAGGGATTTGTGTAAACAGTTAGCCAATCTGTAAGGGATTTGTGTAAACAGTTAGCCAATCTGTAAGGGATTTGTGTAAACAGTTAGCCAATCTGTAAGGGATTTGTGTAAACAGTTAGCCAATCTGTAAGGGATTTGTGTAAACAGTTAGCCAATCTGTAAGGGACCCAATCTGTAAGGGATTGGTGTAAGACAAGTTCAACTTGTTTATCCTATTAACCTCTATTATTTTTGTGCCTACTCTTAAAACGTTTTGAAACAGATAGCAAACACATTTTATTTCTAAACATCCTTACCATATTCCCAGATGCAAAACAAATGAGATAGCATTTACCATATTCCCAATAGGTCCTATAATTGTTCTAATCAAACTAAACATTTGCTTGTACATGTGTCCTATTGTCCAATGGGGATGAAAATTTGAATGGAAACAGGACCTTTAAAGACAATTAACTTCTGAGTGGGGCAATTTGACCCTAGATGGCTATGGCATTTGACCTTGTGTTAGTGGATTTGAAGGTTGAATGGGGTCAATGTTTGGCCCCTTAAGTGTTTAGAGAATGATAATTTAGATTTAATGATCAACTCTTTGTGTCTGCCACACAGGGTTAGAATGGCCTGTGATGGCCAGGTATATGGTATCAACTTGTGAATCCAAGTCAGTAAGCAGTGACAGTATCGATGAAACTGTCCCATTTGTTTATCCTTCTATTCAGTCATATTTAGGCCCATATTGTCTGTCTGTTCATCCTTCAACCTGTGTCCACTCCTAGAGATATTCTCTAGTTTATTTATCCTTCTATTCAGTCATATTAATCCCATTTGTCTGTGACTGTTCATCCTTCTGTCTATTCATTTTTGCCCAAATTGTCTGTCTGTTCATCCTTCTATCCAGTTATATTTAAGCCCATATTGTGTTCATCCTTCAATCTGTCCGTTTCTGTCCGTATTGTCTGTCTTTTCATCCTTCCGTCTATTCATTTCTCCTCATATTGTCTGTCTGTTTATCCTTCCATCCTGTTATATTTAGGATATTGTCTGTCTGTCCTGTTCATCTTTCCATCTGTCCATTTTACAACTCATAATTTGCCTGCCTGTTTGTCAGTGTTAATAAGTATATTTGTCAAGTCTAGAGTTTTTAACTTGAATCTTCATGCACTGATAATTTCAGGAAGTTTGCAATTGCCAGTCCTCAGCATTTTTTTTTCTCTCTCCAAGGTTAATGTTTTCATGTAGATTGTAATAAGAGGTTTAAACAAAAAGCTTCCCTAAACTGGAGTGATGTTCAGATTTCAGTTTTGTTCCATAGAATACTAGTCATGATCGTGACAAGTTCCAATTGGAATGATATAAAATTTTATATACCAGTCATAGCAACATTTGTTGTGCTTTGATGCACCATTTGAACTGTTATATGGCATCATAACGCCTTTCTTTGTTCCTGTCAATATGTAGTTATGTAGCCATGACGATTCATTCATGAGTTCTATAAAGGCAATGATATTTAGAGCTCAAAAATTCATAGGGTTTGTGTGGCATAAATCACTTTGAACTTTCATGCCAGTAGGATCATTTTGCTTTTCCGTTTCTGTTTTCCATTTTGCCGTTCAGTCCACCGCAAATGTCACATGGCCTAGTCATCTGGCTCCCGATCAATTTGACATTATCAAAACTATGAGAAAATAGTTTTATAATTGACTAAATGGTAGTAATATGACATATCTCTAATGGGACTTATATCGACCAATCAGACGAAAGATCTATTGATGCATAATGGCGGACTTAGTGGCCTATACCGCCAGTCCTGGTGCCCATACTGGTTTTCAGTTTCATTCTGACAATTTTGTGGAAAGGTCACAAGCGCCACAGCCTATTCAGTGAATTATGAACGCTTGTCTAGGGACCAATGACAAACTATTTCTGATCAGAATTTCTTGCTCGATACTTTATATGTATTTATTTCCCTGACATTGGTACCGTAGTATCGTCCTCTTTAACTTACCGTACAGTGATACCTGGCTTTAACACATCACTGTTTGGGATGGAGACAATGTGTTGGATATGACTGTCAGTTTCAGTAAAGTCAGTGGTCTGTTAAGTCAGTGGTCAGTAAAGACAGTGGTCAGTAAAGACAGTGGTCGGTAAAGTCAGTGGTCAGTAAAGACAGTGGTCGGTAAAGACAGTGGTCGGTAAAGTCAGTGGTCAGTAAAGACAGTGGTCGGTAAAGTCAGTGTCGGAAATGACAGTGGAATATGTCTCCGTGCTGTTGGATATGGACGGATGTTACAGGATGTTGACTGGTCAGTAGAGACAGTGTCGGAAGTGACAGTGGAATATGTCTCCGTGCTGTTGGATATGGACAGATGTTATGTTACAGGATGTTGTTTAAGACAGTGTCTCAGTAAAGTCAGTTTCGGCAATGACAGTGGAGTTCGTCCAATTCTGTTGGATATGGACGGATGTTACAGGATGTTGTTAAAGCCAGTGGTCGGTAAAGCCAGTGGTCGGTAAAGCCAGTGGTCGGTAAAGTCAATGGTCGGTAAAGTCAGTGGTCAGTAAAGTCAGTGGTCAGTAAAGACAGTGGTCGGTCAAGTCAGTGTTGGCAATAACAGTGGAGTATGTCTCCGTGCTGGTCGATATGGACGGATGTTACAGGATGTTGACTGGTTGGAAATGACAGTGGAATATGTCTTCTTTCTATTGGATATGGCCAGATGTTTCAGAATGCCGTCAAAGTGGATGATCGGGTGGCATTGTGATAACACACTTGCCTCTCAACAAGGGGTTGATTCCCTGATCGGACGTGAACAGGTATGGGGTCACCTGATCAGACCTGAACAGGTATGGGGTCACCTGTCGTTTTTTTCTGGGTATTACAGTTTTCCTCGATAATAAGACCCATCACACACTTCCATTGGGGTCAACAGAAGTGATAAATTGTAACATACATTTGTCATTAAAGTCAGTGATCGGTAAAGGTGTGAGTGTCGCAAACAAGTTCAACCATTTGATATTTGAGTGTCACAAAACAAGTTCAATCATTTGATATTTGAGTGTTGCAAGCAAGTTCAATCATTCGATATGTGAGTGTCGCAAACAAGTTCAATCAATCGATATGTGAGTGTCGCAAACAAGTTCAATCATTCGATATGTGAGTGTCGCAAACAAGTTCAATCATTCGATAATTATGTGAGTGTCACAAAACAAGTTCAATGTAATACGATGTATCGAAAATAAGCTGGACCTCACCATCTCGGAATGGTATGACTCGACAGACAGGCTATAAAGCCTCTACATTAGAATGATTAAAACCAGTAATGAACCACAGCTTTTAGATTAAACAGGGTTTTAGATATTCTGTGTTCAAAATTATGAAGTCGGATGGGGAGTTTTAACCCCGATGAAATACTTCCATCAAATCTGCCAGGGATAGATTTCATTTGGTAGAGTGACTTAGGCTGGTAAACCCAGAAAGTTTGAATTCTGTTTTCTGAGAGAGTCAATGAAGAGTGATTACCTCTGTCGCAATTTGTTAAAACAAATTTGTCTAATGTAGACGTTGCAAAAACTGGACACATTTTTTTCTTTTTGGTCATTTGTATGTATACGTACCTTCGACAAATCGTAGACGATAAAATAAAAAACTTCATTTGATAAAACAACATGATTGCACCAAACTGTGTTGTAAATATATAAATATTCTGATAATGCCGTTAAAATGTGTATCGCCTTTAATCTCTTCATCTGTCTGTCATTCTGTACAAACAAGTTTCTTTTTTATCATTCGATCTGTGTATGAGAATAAGAGACATGTTTCTGTTTCATTATTTCAGTAGCAACCTGTGAAATAGTTCTCTGTGTCTCGTTTTCTCTACAGGAACAAGTTGAATGTCTATTTCTCTGTCATTTGTTCTGTCTTTAAAAAGCAAGGAAAAATGCTCTCAATATTGATCATAACCTTTTAGGCTCTTCATAAGAGAGTCACTGGTAGTTATCAGCTACTACAAGATGACCTTCACTGGTAGTCACCAGATACTACAAGGTGACCGTCACTGGTAGTCATCAGCTACTACAAGGTGACCGTCACTGGTAGTCACCAGCTACGACAAGGTGACCTTCACTGGTAGTCATCAGCTACTACAAGGTGACCTTCACTGGTAGTCATCAGCTACTACAAGGTGACCTTCACTGGTAGTCATCAGTTACTACAAGGTGACCTTCACTGGTAGACACCAGATACTACAAGGTGACCTTCACTGGTAGTCATCAGCTACTACAAGGTGACCTTCACTGGTAGTCATCAGCTACTACAAGGTGACCTTCACTTGTAGTTATCAGCTACTACAAGGTGACCTTCACTGGTAGTCACCAGATACTACAAGGTGACCTTCACTGGTAGTCACCAGCTACTACAAGGTGACCTTCACTGGTAGTCATCAGCTACTACAAGGTGACCTTCACTGGTAGTCATCAGTTACTACAAGGTGACCTTCACTGGTAGACACCAGATACTACAAGGTGACCTTCACTGGTAGTCATCAGCTACTTCAAGGTGACCTTCACTGGTAGTCATCAGCTACTACAAGGTGACCTTCACTTGTAGTTATCAGCTACTACAAGGTGACCTTCACTGGTAGTCACCAGATACTACAAGGTGACCTTCACTGGTAGTCACCAGCTACTACAAGGTGACCTTCACTGGTAGTCATCAGCTACTACAAGGTGACCTTCACTGGTAGTCACCAGCTACTACAAGGTGACTGTCACTGGTAGTCACCAGCTACCACAAGGTGACCTTCACTGGTAGTCATCAGTTACCACAAGGTGACCTTCACTGGTAGTCACCAGATACTACAAGATGACCGTCACTGGTAGTTATCAGAACTGGAAATAACTTCCTAACATTAGGGAAGGGCATTGAAAAGGTTAAAGACAGGTAGAAATTGGAAGATCATATGCATGAAGGATATTTTGTTTAGCATGTTAGTAAACTTTAGTTTACTTACATTGAATAAAAGTTTCTATGTGTCAGACTTCAAACTCTAGGTCAGGTAAATGTTTTACATGCCAGCCTTCTGGGCTAGAACTCTGGGTCAAGTAAATGTTTCAACATGCCAGCCTTCTGGGCTAGAACTCTGGGTCAAGTAAATGTTTTAACCTGCCAGCCTTCTGGGCTAGAACTCTGGGTCAAGTAAATGTTTTAACATGCCAGCCTTCTGGGCTAGAACTCTGGGTCAAGTAAATGTTTTAACATGCCAGCCTTTTGAGCTATCAAGCTTAAGTGTATGACCCTGCCATTGCTGCCGGCACTTATCGAAATCTGACGTAACAAGATGGACTTAACGGTTTTGATGACGCTGCAGACTTTTTTAAAACCAACTCATGAATATTTTGTGTGATGGTCATGCATAAGCTTAGGCTGTTATGTGATTCTGCCCCTGATACTGACAACGTTAAACCGCAAGCTAAGATGTAGACGCAGGATTTTTGTTTGGCAATGTAATTACTTTTAATCATGAATATTCATGAGTGATCATGCATAATTTGCACAGATTACCAATTTTTTTTGTAGTAGCTAGATAATGGTGATAGTTGATTTTGTCATTAGTTGGAAAAATCTATGGAAAAATCAGTAAGATAATAAGAATATACGAATTGTAATCAAGATAATTTAATGAATAAATACATACATCAATTTATATTCCAGAGAGAGGGCTTACAGAAAAAATTGAAATGAAACCATTTCTTTCTGGCAGTCTATACATTGAAAGACTTGGGTTGTATCTATAATTGATGTTTGATATATTGATCTGCCATAGAAATATAGGTTAAAACTAAATGGGTCGAGCTGGTGCAATTGACTGATCTTCTATGAAAATATAGATGCAAACTAAAGAGGTTGGAGTCATGGAGGTGGGTTCAAATAGCTGACCCACCAGAAATAAAGAGTAGACCATGAAAACCTATGTGATTTGCACACCTGTGTCATTTGCACACCTGTGTCATTTGCGCACCTTTGTAATTTGCGCAGGTACTTTTTGGGGCTGAAAATGCAGGAGGTCCTGAAATCAATGTATGGCTAACTCACCATTATGTGTATACCAGTAAGGTCCATTGAAATTTAAATAGCGGAGACCCAAGTAATTAAACCATAAATAGGGTTATAATGCCCAAGGTAGAAATATAAGTCCAGATAAACTTAAATAAAAGCATCAGAAGACAATAAACAGTTAAAAAGAAAATAATAACAAAAAAAAAAAAAAGATACGACTTCAGTTTAATGTATCTTTCTGTAAAGTCACAAAACCTTGATTCTCCTTTGTAATTGACAAAGATTTGTACTTTTCAACTTTGTGAACCGGAGAAAATGTATCCCTCATGACTTCAACACTACATGTAAAACGGTATAAGTTTGATAATTTCTACAAGTAGTATGAAATATTTATGAATTATGGATGAGAGAGCAGAGTAAAAGGACCGAAAACAGCGGTACATTAAAACAAAGTGCTTGATGGGAAAAAATAAATATTGAATGAATTCTGGTTGAGAGGAAGCAATACTGCAAAATATTGTTCACATCGGAATTACAAGAAATAGACTGGAAATTCCGTTAGTATTGACGCGGACGATAAAATGTATCGTACTCAATATTGATGGGCCTTTATACTCCCGTATTGTGTAATAGGGATGTCCCGGGAGACGGCCATCTTGGAAGTGTTTAACTTCAGGGAAGATGTGCGAAGGAACTGCCATTTATGGGAGAGCCGTGTTAGACCGTTCTGGAGATTTGTACCATTTGTCCATCATTGATTAAATTTATCATGCAGCTTTTTCTTGTTCAGAATTTTATGGTAAACTTTCTTCCTGTTTTACAAAAAACTTCCATGTAAAATTAGATTTACTCTATGTCTTTATGAAATTTATCCTAGAATTTGTAAATGTTAATAACATTTGCCTGTTTGAATCAATTAAAATTTTAAGTGATTTAAAAGAAATGATTTTGAGGAATAATTAAGATAATAAATTTATAAGTATGAAATATTCACTTAAAAGATTTGTTGGATAGTGATACATTTCCTTCTATTAAAAAAGAGTAGTGCCCCTTAGGTCAGATTTGTTAGTTATTCATGAATATAAAATTATAAAAGTGGACAGGTACATTATGCCTTTTACAGTTTATTATTTATTACTGATCTAGAAAAAGTAGGATTTAAATCTGACTTTGTAGAAGATTTACAGAGAATATGTTCATACTAATCAGCCTCCATATGTGTATTATAATTAGTAAATTAAGACCGGCAGAGATTTAGTACTGCAAGTTTAAAAACACAACAGGACTATCTAACATAAATGTTGTTGTATGAACAAATTAAAAAGTTTTATCAAAATTTAAAAAAAAAAGTATTAAGTGGAAGATTTTGCCATAGTGGTGGGCTATTCATTAAAACCTTGTTTGTTACAGCCGGTGATTACGGATTATTTCTGAAAGATGACGATCCCAAAAAAGGGGTGTGGTTAGAGTCGGGACGAGCACTGGATTACTACTTACTGAGGAATGGGGTAAGTAATCTCCCTTGGTTTATTCTCCCAAATGGGGCAAGTAGTCTCCCTAAGCTTATTCTCTAAAACTGGTGAGTAATCTCACTTAGCTTATTCTCCAAAATGGGGTGAGTAATCTCCCTTATTTTATTCTCCCAAATTGGGTGAGTAATCTCCCTCATTTTATTCTCAGAAACTGGTGAGTAATCTCCCTTAGTTTATTCTCCCAAATTGGGTGAGTAATCTCCCTCATTTTATTCTCAGAAACTGGTAAGTAATCTCCCTTTGTTATTCTCCCAAATGGGGTGAGTAATCTCCCTTAGTTTATTCCTCCAAATTGGGTGAGTTATCTCCCTTGGTTTATTCTCAGAAACTGGTAAGTAATCTCCCTTTGTTTATTCTCCCAAATGGGTTGAGTAATCTCCCTTAGTTTATTCATTGGTGAATAGATTTACCTCCCTTGTAAGAGTGTTCTTTATATAAAGCCTGATATATTTGGCTGCTTAAAACACTACTTTTACTCAGTTATCCTGATTGGATGTCTTAACTCCCTCGCTGTGCTGATTGAGGAGTGTGTTGGTTATCTCCCTTGCAAATAATACCGGTGTAGTTTAAACTAGGTGTTGTATGAGATATCTTCTTCCTTAGATAGATAATTAATTCACTACATAAATTTTTGATGATGAAATTTGTAATAAATTGATCCCGGTGCTTATAGATATGAATGCCAACCTCACAAATAGCCCATCATTAAATCCTAAGTAACAATTTCCTTTCTTTATATGATTCCCTTAATAAATCCATCCACCATTTGTCAAATGTTTAAATGTAACTTACTCCTACACTTAGTAAATATTCCCTGCCATGTTGTGACTATTTGAATGATTTTTTTAAACTTTATTTCTTGCACATCAATTTATTTCTCAAATTTTTTTTCTTTAAATTTCAAATTTGAATTATGATTATTTTGTATTGGTTGGGAACAATTAACCATTTCATTTCTGAAATAGATATTTTATTTGTGTGATGAAATTCCTATTTGATCAGCATTAGATGGTAATTTGACTCAATGTCCTTGTCTAAACAGTTTGATAAATCCTTTCCACTGGAAAGGTTGTGTCACTCAACAATGTATAAATAATGAAGAAAGATATCTGTTTACGTGAAGAAGAGATTCAATTCTTACAAAAAAAACGTGTCCTATATTTTAAGTGGGTGAGGCATATCAGATTTTGGTTAAGCGGACATTGACACATTTATTGTGTAACTTCTACTATAAGGGAAAATACTAAAAAGCCCGTAAATGTAGACTTGTACATCTGACAGTGTCACTGTTACTACAAGTGTAATTATCACAGTACTGGTTATAACCATATGAAGTAGATCGCTCTAATGGCCGTGGTTTCGTGTACAAAAAGCACAGATAATATTTTTGTGCAGGAAACGTACTTAAGTGTAAGAGTTTCTAGTCATGTGATTCCTAACTATTTTGTATGGCAAGTATTCTGGGTTGAATATTCAAAAGTACTTCCTCTCTCATGTTTAGATTATATATTGTCAGTATGGTTTCCATTTGCACCTCCCCCATCTCCACCCCAACTCCACCACAGCCAATAATACAATTGTAAAAATATTTAATTGTATTCTCCACAAACTAAATAATTTTATTATATCATATACTTTTCGGCAATTAATCTTAATAATTTTGAGTATGGTATGCATATGGAAATCTTTCTTGAATGTTAATGTCAAAATAGATGCCAATCTTCTCTGTATCGTTTCAATTCCAATGTATGTACTGCCAAAGTAAAACCCCTGCACAAGGATGATGGGCAAATGTGTGAAGCTTACGCTCCATATTAAAAAAAAGAAAATATTGAAATAGAATTTGTGTATTTGACCCATATGGTATCTAAAATTGTTTTCACAAAAAATGCTTTCTGAATAGATTTTCCCATTTCTGAATACAAGTTGAGGAAACACTTTCACCAGAGAATCCTATAACATTTAACATGTTTCATACTTGACCTTTAGTTCATGTGACCTTTGACCTTTGACATAAGGACAAAAAAGGTCATGAATTAGGGCTGTGTATAGCTGGAGAAAATTTCTGAAGAGGCTTCTAATATTTCTGTCGGGATTAATTTCAAAGCCCTTAAACTTAAGTGGCTTTGGACCAGCTAAACTGTATTTCCTAACCATCCCTATGAGACCTGCAATGACTGTAAATATTCAAAATACCCATTCACAGTCTTCATTTGCATCTATTTAAATAGTATGCATCTTGACATAAACCAAGATTTTATGTTAGATGTAACTCTGCATGTCCACAATTTATGTCCTTAAACATTTTGTAAGGCTGAAACACTAAATTTCAATCTTTCTGCAATTATTTGTGTTAGATTTTTTTTTCGGGCACATAATTTTATATCTTTTCAATCTACTTCCCACTTCTCCAACTCTGCTCCTTCATTTGACTTTCAATTCCAGTTTAAATTTTCTTCCATCTCCCCCCTCATGTGCCCCAGTGTTTTTTGCCTTCAGTGCCACTCCAGTATTAACTTGTAAGTTTGACTAGTCTAATGTCAAAACTCATGAGGGTGTGGGCAATGTTGAACTCCGAGTGTGTTCACTTCCTGTGAATCAGGAATAGCTCTTCAGTTGAAGGAGGTACAAATAGCCCTATTAATGAAAACCACTTTAAATATACATTTTGAAAACTGATGCACAAGAAATGAGTGAAAAATCTCAAATTTTTGAAATTTTGGGAATAATTAAACTTGAAGATGTTAAGCTATTACAGGTTCTGAATAGAAGCATTGTAGAGGTGCTAAAACAGAATTTCTCCATTGAATGTATCAACATATAGAACTAAAAATGAAATTAACCTTTTGTTAATTGATCTAGGTTTAGGTTCCCAGTTTTAAATAACATTGTTTATAAAATTGTCTCTTTCTGCTATATATGTCTCTTAGTTTCCAGTATACTCAGCCCCAACATTATATGGTGTTCAATGAGGTAGCAACAAGCTGCTACAAGGCCCGATCTTAGTATGGTGTTGATTAAGGTAGCCATAAACTACAACATGACTCCACCTAAGTATTGTGTTAAGTGAGGTAGCCACAAGCTACCACAACAAGGCTCATCAGTATGGTATGCATTGAGGTAGCCACCAGCTACTACAAAAAGACTCCAACTCACAATAACCCTGGCTGATGGGGCAAAAAACCTAGTAAAGGTACCTTGATGTTACAACAATTATGCTATATCGAAAAAAATTGAAATTATTTCATATCAAAGCCAAATTCACAAATTTTACAGTTTACGCCTGAAAAAATCTTCCCAAATCACAAATTATCTTCCCAAAATTTGACAAAAAAGCCCCATCCCAAACCAGTGAAAAAAATTCCTGCCATTTAATAATGTATTAGCCCTGCATATTTATACGTTTTACTGACATCTGGACAGAAACTGTTGGGGGACCAATCAAAGCCCGTTGGTGTAGTATCTAGATTAAGGATGACACGTCTTTAATAAGTCTATTGTTTTTTTTTCCCAGGATTTACTTGAATACAGAAAGAAGATGAGGATATTACAGATCAAAACTCTCGAAGGCAACGCTAAAAAACTACAGGTGGACGATAGTCATACCGTCGGACAACTCATGGTCACCATCTGTACCCGAATCGGTGAGTATAACTCCTCTAATCCCTCATTTCATTGTAAGTTACTTTAATCTGTAAAATACTTGATTTTGCATTCGTCAGCAAATAACCAAATCTTAAATGAGGATTTGAATTTGTTAAAAGAATTTTAAGGTGAGATGTTCCTGTTTTGCCTATTGGTGAATAAATAGCTATTTTTGAACTGTTGACTATAGAATCAACCTCTGTCATTTTCTTGTATTGATAAAATAAAATACAGATTTTCAAAATCAAAGAAATACAGAGCTTTTAAAAAAGAAAAAATATTGAGTTGTAAAAGCCTTCTGCTGGAAGTTAGCCTTATTCTACATGAAAATAAAAAATGATTTCCAGTGTTATATTCGTTACTGATTGGTCAGCTTCTGTCCGTAATTGTTACTGATTGTCAGCTTCTGTCCGTAATTGTTACTGATTGGTCAGCTTCTGTTCTAAATACTTACCTCTAGTATTTCTATCTTGAAATCCAGGAATTGCCAACCATGAAGAATACTCGCTTGTGCGTGATCTCGCTGACGATGAGAAAGAAAAAACTATGACAATAAAGCGTGATAAATCAATCGCCAAGGACCAGAAGAAGCTGGAGGAAATGAGGAAAAAACTGCACACAGACGACGAATGTGAGATAATCTAGACTTTCAATGTTTAGTCTGGTTTTAGAGAGATTTTAATATGGCTGCATTCTTCTCTAATTAATAACTTAACTCTTTACGTACTCATTCAAATTTCGCGGTCGCTACCGGAAGTGAATGCTGGGTAGGTCCTTTGTGTATTGGAGCATATGGCTATCACATCAGACGTCGATAAAACGATCTTTTACTGATCTTTTACTGTTGTATAATGCTTAATATTAAATGAAGTTTATCATATGGAACAAGTACTGAGTACGGAAACTCTTTTACCCAATTTTTCCTTTAAAATACGGCGAAATCACCAGGCAGAATCGCGGGAAATGACATGTTAATCGGCACATGTGTCACACATGTGCAAGAAATCACGCAGCCAAAACATCGTTTTTTCGGTGTGTAAAAATATTTTACGTATTTCTTACTTATTTTGATGATAAACGTTACTCAATTATATATATATTATCGTTTTTAATTGTTTTATTGTGTTTAACACCTCAACAATCTCGCAGAAAACGAAAGTAAATTTGAGGCCGCCATTTTGTAGCTATGTAAACAGCTCGGCATGAACCGGCGGAATTCTTTGAAATAGACAATCTTAACGAATGAATTATGCTTCTGGTACGTAAAATATACCATCAATACAATATTTACATTGCTTTTTATTTCTTAAAAACATCATTTCCGTGTCAATTCCTTCGTATGACTATGCTAAACCAGCAAGTAATATCAACATCTTTCGCGATGTTTTACGACGATTTGAGTCGTCACAAAGGATGGAAGGCATGTTAATTGTGACGTGTGTAGTCGTCATGAAGGATACAAGAGCACATTTTTGTGACGTCTGTAGTCGTCGTGAGTACGGAAAGAGTTAAGGTGGTAGACCTGCCACATATTCCAACTTACGATTATCACAAACTCCTACCATTTCCTATAATAAAATGAAATCACGTGTGAACATGTGTAACAGTGTCTTAGGAGGAGGAGTTTGTAATTCTGACAAAGAAAAGTAAGGTTTGTTATGATCATCTAGGTTCAATTGTTCAAAAAGGGGGTTGGGCTAATCACAGATTAACAACAATTTTAAAATCCTGATAAAATCATGTCTGGCAGAACTGACCAAATAATACGGAGCTCTATTAATAGCACTCTCTCTTCGGCCTCTTTCTGCCTGTCCATATTAAGGAATGCACATGCAGGTCTTGAAGCAAAGGAGAAATCGAGTGATTAAGCTAATCACCTTTTGAACAACTGGGCCCTGCATAACGATTGTAATTTTACCAATAATTTATTTGTCAAATTATTTTTTTTTTAATGCCAATATTGAATTATTAACTTCAGTGGAATGGTTGGATCATTCTAAGACGTTACGAGAACAAGGAGTTAACGACGAAGACACACTACTGTTACGAAGAAAGTACTTCTACTCTGACCAAAATGTCGACCAGCGGGATCCAATTCAACTCAATTTGTTGTTTGTACAGGTAAAAAATACAATGCAAGGGGAGACAATATGATTATCTCCCTTTATGGCATTTCAGTGAACATTACTGGTAGCAAAATGGAAGTCTCGTCTAAAGATCAATAAGACTAGGTCAGGTAGATATCTATTACTAGAATTATGATTCAATATCTTTTACACTTTCATTTTGTTTGCTATTTTGATGAAATATTAATGAAATTTGATTTTCAAACGTCTTATTTATTTTACTGTTACTTTGCATATGATGTCATCTTACGTATGATAAGATCGGTAAAACCAGTATTACTCATGTTTTGTATTTTGTGTTTCAGTCTCGTGATGCCATTTTGGACGGTACACATCCAGTAGCCCAGGAAGAGGCGATACAGTTCGCTGGATTACAATGTCAAATTCAGTTTGGGAATCATATTGAAAACAAACATAAGACTGGCTTCTTTGAGTGAGTGAAGTTTAAGATTTGAAAAAAAAAATCTGAAAAATAAATGTGATAGATATTAATAGACTGAAAAAGTTTGATTAGAAATCTAAAAAATAAAAATTCAATTACCTGGTGCTGACGCATGTCATTATATGGTATACATACATACAGGAAGATTTTCTCTTAAGGATATAGTTTTGTTCTCCGAGTGGTATCTTTGTGTTACATTCAAGCACTCTGATGACAAAGACAAATTTTAATTTTGATATAAGAAAGCAAGACTTTCATTAACTTAGATTTATTAAAAAGTGAAATACTCTAAAATTATGCTGCTCCTCTATTTTGCATTACTTGTAGTGTATTTCTCATCCAATATTATTTTGTAGTTTTGAGTGGATTTTCCTCTTCCTAGTTTTAAATATATATTCTATATGGGCAAAATCTGCATTGTATTAAAGAAATACTTATCTATTTTTCAGATTGAGAGAATTTCTGCCAAAGGAATATTGTAAATTAAAAGGTGTTGAGAAAAAGATTTTCGCAGTAAGTACAGTGGTTAAATTCTTGTTAAATATTCTGTTACTGACTTTAAAATATGCATGGAATCATGCAGGCTGCCTTCTGATATTGAAACAAACAAATAGTATGGATATATTGATACTGTAACAGGTAAACTCCAAATTGATAATTTCTGTCATATTTTAAAATGTTTATTAGCCAAGCATCATTCCAATCACTCTTTGTCCGTCATACATCCTTCCGTCTTCAAACTTCTTATCTCTGTTTCTGAAGAAACACTGGATTAATCATTCACAAATTTCACATGTAGATTCCACTTGGTCCCCAGTTCTGGGACGGATCAGAATATAAATGTCCGATGAGTTGAAATTTGGATTTTGAGTGTTTGTTATCGCTATTTCTCAAATTCTTTATATTTTTCATGTGTATTTAATATACAGTATATTCAGCTAGGTGAGTTTCGATGAATCCAGGTGTGGGGTATAAGTTTATGTTACAATTTACTTGCAGGAACACAAGAAGTGGACAGGTCTGTCGGAATATGAGGCTAAGGCCAAATACACACAACAATGTCGGGCCCTCAAGACTTATGGTATCACATTCTTCCTCGTCAAGGTAAATAGTCGTTAGGCAATGATTTGTCTGTTGTTGCCTTGATTTGTTCAGGTTACTTTGTAGCAAAACAAAGGTTGTATGTATCAATGGTTCAAATTTTTCTTGGATTTTACTCATCACTTGAAGTAAAAAAAAAAAAAAAAAAATCTTCTTTGGTAACACCACAGCCGGAAATGTATACATTTCATTACATGTGTGTCTTCATTTGTCTCAGAGGTAGAAAATAAAATGATTTTTCAAAGAAAAGTAAAGTTAACCTCTTTATTATTTCTAATTTAGTAAACACAAGGTCATGTTCCTTTGGTAGTGTCGATCTGGTGTTAATTTGTTGTTTTAATTCACAGGAAAAAATGCAGGGTAAGAACAAACTGACACCACGTTTGTTGGGTATCACCAAGGAAAGTGTGGTCAGGATGGACGAAAAGACCAAAGAGGTTAGTAGTGTCAGGGAAACACAGATCCTCATTATGCTGTCTGTCGTGATACTGTAACAGTTTGTCAGGGAAACACAGATCCTCATTATGCTGTCTGTCCTGATACTGTAACAGTTTGTCAGGGAAACACAGATCCTCATTATGCTGTCTGTCCTGATACTGTAACAGTTTGTCAGGGAAACACAGATCCTCATTATGCTGTCTGTCGTGATACTGTAACAGTTTCTCTCTCTGCAACACTTTATCAATTACAAATGACCTTATCAAGGATTAAGCAAGTTATCCTAAGCAAGACTTAACATTATATACAAAAAAGACATGTATAGGGAGTTACAAAAGAAAAATCAATAAAAAAAATTTACGATAAAAAAAAAATTGTTTTAGAAAATGTTTCATAATATATCAAGATGATCATTATACAAGGATTGGAATGCAACAAAAAAATCAGGCATTAAATTCAGGAAACCTCTATAGAGCTATGTTCGACTGTGTGACTGTTTAACGTCATGTTGTCCTATTGTTCTCATTTTCAATCAATTTACAAAAATAATATTTAATGTGGTTTTCAGTAACCTAGTCCTAACTACTAGCAGGTGGGTGAAGTTTGGTACTGATCACCATTTAAATTTATTTTTACAGATTATGAAGACCTGGCCGCTGACGACAGTGCGACGCTGGGCCGCATCTCCTAACAGTTTCACACTGGTACAACAACTAGATATTCCCTTCTGATGACACGAAAATGTTTTAGTTGTAGATAATGTATACGTTTCTACATCCAAATAAGAAGTGGAGGAGTCCTTCTTAAATACTTATCTGCTCAGTTCACCAATATTTATAATTTTTAATCATTCGTTAATAGAAATATTTGAATACGTTTATACTTTTTGAGAAATTTGAGTGATGATTTTTTTTGGTAAATCATGTTTAAATATGTGATTGATTTTAGAAAGAACAGTTTACAGACTTAAATTTTAATGATTAATGAAAGTATATGTAGCTTAAAGCATTTTAAATATTAACAGTTGAAAAT
This sequence comes from Pecten maximus, assembly GCF_902652985.1. NCBI lineage: Eukaryota > Metazoa > Mollusca > Bivalvia > Pectinida > Pectinidae > Pecten > Pecten maximus. The sequence goes on along the minus strand of NC_047031.1, from coordinate 19,258,826 downwards.
TATAAATCTTTTTCAATATTTGTATCAATGTTACCTCCCTTGAATTACAGGATTTCGGTGATTATTCCGATGCCTACTACTCCGTACAGACACAGGAAGGGGAACAAATTTCGCGACTTATAGCTGGCTATATTGATATCATTCTGAAGCGGGTAAGTGACACCTGTCTAAACTGACCGGAAACCAGAACGGACTGTAACAAAAAATATAAACTCTTTTACAACAATCAAAAGAAAAGATAAACAAGTTATGTTAATTACTGTTGTTGGGATTGATGGAAGTCCACAAGAGGTCTGATTGTGGGAAAAAACAAAAGTACCCAGAGAAAACCACATGATCAGGCCAAAAATCAAAGTACTTGGAGAAAAACCACATGATCAAGCAGGTGACTTCTGCAGGGGAAAGACATTACCCACTCACCGACAATAGACTGTTATATTAGATAGCAAGTCAGAATAAACAGATTCATTTAGTGATTGTGAGAAAAAAACATCATATTTACTATCTGTGTATAAGTTAATACTGGAAAACAGTCCAATATTTCAGATCCATTGATAATAGGTCATCGCTGAAGTAAAAAATAATCTTCTACGAGATGTAATCTTGTAATAACAGGAACAAATTTCCTATTATCCGTTATTATTTATAACTCATCTTTCTTGCAGAAAAAAGCCAAAGAACACTTGGGAATAGATGGAACTGACGAGGCTCCCATGTACGAGGATAATGTCGCTCCGGGACAGTAAGTTTGGCTCTCAGCACGTAAATCTTGTGATAAGAAGATTCATATTCTGTTTTAAGCATTTGACTGACTTGATATCGTCTTTACAGTTTTTATAAATAACAGTGATTTGTAGGTGTGCTATCACAAAAAAAAAATTGGAAACTTTTTTTTTATTACACATTGTGAAGTTTCAATGAGATTAATATATCATAAAAAGATTGAAAAAATTACATCATTTAAAGTAATATTTTGTAAGAATATTTTCACTACCTAAATATGAAAAAATGGCAGGCTGTAAGTATCATGATAAATGTAAACAAAAATGATTTTCATATTGATCTGGCATTCAATTGTGTGGAAGAAACACCACCAATATCTATTGCAGTTCAAAACATATTATTTTAGTATCCTGTAATGATCCTGCCCATTTGATTCGGACCACAGATGATTTCAAGATATAGTGGTATTTGAAGTTTATTTCAAAAAGCTAAAAATTTCTTTAATGTCCAAATTAAAGACATTTTAGTGATATTGATCCATTTCTTGTGTTTCAGAGCTACTATCATCAAACAAAACCAGGCCAAGGTCAGCCATGCTGATCACATGTCCGTTGCCATGCCAGGGGTCATGAGGTCAGGAGTTGGGCCCTCAAATTTCTCTTCAGGATCAATGGACTCAATGCAGTCGAGTCAGGTGTCAAACTCAATGCATGTGAGGCATGAAAACAACCAGGTGTGACAAGTTTTTATACCTTACTAAACATGTAGAGGGTCAGGGAGGAGTCGGGGGCGGAGTTAAGCTTGGCAGAGGGAGGAGCTTTACTGAACTTGTAGAGGGTAAGGGAGGAGCCAGGGGGTGGAGTAAAGCTTGGCAGAGGGAGGAGCTGCGGGCAGAGCTAAGCTTTGACAGATGGAGGAGCTTTACTAAACATGTAAAGGGTAGGAGCTGGGGGCGGAGTTAAGCTTTGACAGATGGAGGAGCTTTACTAAACATGTAGAGGGTAGGAGCTGGGGGCGGAGTTAAGCTTGGCAGAGGGAGGAGCTTTCTAAACATATAGAGGGTAAGGGAGGAGCCAGGGGGTGGAGTAAAGTTTGGCAGAGGGAGGAGCTTTACTGAACTTGTAGAGGGTAAGGGAGGAGCCAGGGGGAGGAGCTGCGGGCAGAGCTAAGCTTTGACAGATGGAGGAGCTTTACTAAACATGTAAAGGGTAGGAGCTGGGGGCGGAGTTAAGCTTTGACAGATGGAGGAGCTTTACTAAACATGTAGAGGGTAGGAGCTGGGGGCGGAGTTAAGCTTTGACAGATGGAGGAGCTTTACTAAACATGTAGAGGGTAGGAGCTGGGGGCGGAGTTAAGCTTTGACAGATGGAGGAGCTTTACTAAACATGTAGAGGGTAGGAAAGAGCCGGGGGCGGAGTTAAGCTTTGACAGATGGAGGAGCTTTACTAAACATGTAGAGGGTAGGAAAGAGCCGGGGGCGGAGTTAAGCTTTGACAGATGGAGGAGCTTTACTAAACATGTAGAGGGTAGGAGCTGGGGGCGGAGTTAAGCTTTGACAGAGGGAGGAGCTTTCTAAACATATAGAGGGTGGGAAAGAGCCGGGGGCGGAGTTAAGCTTTGACAGAGGAGGAGCTTATATGTTGGGCATAGCTGAGCTCTGACAAGGGGCAGAGCTTACTTAGAGGATGGGATGGATTCTAGGGTGAAACTTATCTTTGACATGGCGCTGAGCTAAGAGAAAGGAGGCAGAATATAGATGGGATGGAGCTGAACATTGACAGGAGTGGAGATTGGAGAGAGAAAATAATAATGAGCCTTTGGCAAGCTTCCATGTATAAAGTTAAAAAGTTATTGATAATTTATAGAAAATACGAATTGTGGATAATACAGGAGAATAATTCAGGATCGAGTTATGGGGAGAAGTGAAAAAGTTATTGGAATAGGGGTATTGGAAAATATAGGGTTACTGGGGATCATATGGCTATTGGAAAAATTGGAAAATATAGGGTTATTGGAAATCATGGGGCTATTGGAAAATATAGGGTTATTGGGAAATATAAGGTTATTGGGAAATAAAAGGTTACTGGCAAAATTAGGGTTATTGGAAAATTAAAAAAAAAATTATAGAGAAAAGATAAGGTATAATGCAAACTACTGAAGGGCACATCAGAGATGCTGAGGGATGTGATGAGGTATTTTTCTGAGGAGTGGGAGCAATTATAAATCCTACATGTCTGATTTGTTTCTGAGTTTGATTGACAGGTATTACTAGGTAAATGACCCGTGCTTGACCCCCTGTGTACCAATACTAACCTTGTACCGGCTATACCAAGTTTGCTGGTTATAGATTCTAGTTATTTCTTATTAAACAGTTATTTATTTATTTATTTATTTATTTATGTTTATTTTATTTTGTTTAGTTTGCAGCATATATGTGAATTAGGTATTAACCTGTGAATTTAGTAAAAATATCAGTTTCATTTTGTTTGCAACTTATTTAAGAATTACATATTAACCTGGTAAGTTAGTGAAAATATTTGTTTGCATTTTGTCTGTTTTTTGTGTGATTTCTGTCCCCATTAGACGCGTGAATAAATGTCTTTAAATTTGATACATTAAGGCTATGAGGAAGGGCTAGAAATGAGGGAACTTCAATATACTATGAAAATAATCTTTCGTAAAATTTATCCTGGTTTCAGTCTTGAAGCATGCTGAATATTGCTGTATATTCTGGAATTAAGATATTTTTGTGCAAAATTTAGTATACATCTTCAGCCTAATAAATCTGTTAAAATAGAAAATAAATGTAAATATTCCTGACAAAATCTTCTACAGAAGAAATGGGAGAAATGTAATACTTCCAATAATTCTGAAAATCCATGAAATAAGTGGTTGCCTGGGACCTGCATGTTTGAGTTTGTGCCTGTAAAGAATAGCTATTTAGAGCAGATATAATGTTAATTTTAATTTTTATCCTCAGGAAACATATTGATAACTGTAAATGTTTGTATTGTTTTAGATAAATATTTTCCTAAGAGTTTCCATAGTATTTACTATGAAAACAATATTCGTATTCTCCTTTTCTTTCCATCATTTTCCAATTTTTTTAATTGCAGTTTTTACATGTCATACATGATGTTACATTTTATATTTAAAAAGTATTTGTCTTGTAAACTTTCATTAATAATTTCTTATTCTAAGATTTGAATATTTTTATCTAACATTTTTTGTTGAGTTAAGACATCTGATTGTGCTTGGATTGTTCATTTAGTGTTAGAAATAAACATGTTGTAGAATTTTCATTATCATAGTTTTAATACCTGTTTCTACTGCACACAGAGTCAAGGCGTCCATGAGTTCACGCTAACATCCTCACAACGTGCCCTCATTTCCTCGATTGATGAGGGTGTGTTATCAATCAAACGTGACGAATCTACACTCGACAGTGGCATGACCCTCCCTCATCTCGGAGACGACTGCTGTAAGTACACAGTCCACAAAACATTGTATTTCTGGACACCAGTTGTCATGGAAACTCAATTTACATGTTTCAGTTTAGTAGATCATGGAAAAGTAATTAAATGTGATAAATTCTATTGGAATGATATCTGATTACCAGAGAATTATTACACTGTTTACTCAGCATTAAGTCTGAAATTTTTAATACAGTTAACTACAGTGGCCTTGTGTATTTTCTTTTGTGGAAATTGTTTACTCTTTGGCAATACGTTAATTGGTATCTATTTGTTATTTATTTAAATGAAATTTGAGATTAAAGGAAAAGAAAATCTGAACAATAAATTATATGCTGGGGGGACCTGGAGAAACCCAAGAATATTTCCACATTCCTAAACCAATGTCATGATGGTATACACATTTTTTCCCTCTAAAATCCATCTGGAATAAAAAAAAACATTTTTTAATATCTCAGGCGTCCAAGAAATGGCGACAGAACCAGTTAGACCTGTCCCGACAGAAAGTGAGCGCCCAGCTGGCGGCCATGAACGCTGCCACGGCACAACTGGTTACACTGTCGGCCGGGGATGATGAGCCTGACACTGATAATGTTGGTGCAGCAGTTGCTCAAATGTAAGTCAACAAATTCTTTAAAGGTTTGGGTTATTGTGAAATGCAAAGTGTTAAAACAAAAATTTAAAAGATAAAATTTTGAAAAGATCGAGCCATTGCTTGAATGTAGGTGCAAAAATTCTAAAATTCTAATTCCTAGATGACTGTGAAATCTAAACTTTTTCCGAGACAAAAATTTCTTTAAAAGTTAAAAGTTTTGAAAATATTTTGATATTGTTGAGAAATTAATCTATGAGATCATGGAAGGCATCGTGAAATTTGTGTGATATGAATATTTTTAATTTTCGTAAATAGCACATCCAACATGGGAGATTTCAGTCACGATGTTCGTATGGTAGCTGCTTTACAAGATGATGATGACTCCAGAAACAGACTCCTTAATGCCGCTAAACAGCTGGCTGGGGCCTTCACCGACCTCCTGAGTGCTGCACAACCTGGACCAAACTCTAAAGATGTAAGATTTCTACGCCCGAGGATAAATATCACAAGTTTTACTTCACCCAGAAAATAACAATTTTACAAAGTGAATCTTTCCATATAGCGTTAAAATTTGTTTTTACCCCAAAAAATAATGATAATAATTTTACAAAAGTGAATCTTTCCTGTTTTGCATTAAATATTGTTGTTTGTACACTATTACAGTAAAACCTGACTTTACCGAACACTGACTTTACCGGCATCCTGTATCAGATTTCATCGTCACACTGTCATATCTGACACAATGATTATGTCCCAAACAGTGCCTGTAAAGTCAGGTTTCACTGTATTAAGTTAATGGCTCACATTACAATTTGAATGTTATGATCCCCTGTAACAGTTATATTTAAAAATCTATTTTAATACAGCATCTTAACATTCATCTAAAACTGTTGATCACATTCTACTCTATTTTCAACTGTTTTTTTTTTTTTTCTAGTCGAGACAAAACTTGATCACAGCTGCCAAGACTGTGGGCGAGGCAAGCCAGGAGGTGATGGAGGGTGTGGGAGAATCGGCCCTCGACATGGACAGACATTACCAGGTAAAAAATTCACCTTTATGATGGAATGGAGACTTTATAATACAAAATTTCAAATAGATATCAAGGATCAGTCCAATGTGTTTGTCAGTGTGTCCATTCAGTTTCCTGCACTTCTGCCATGCTTCAAAGTATATTCGTTAAAGTTGGTATGTAACTTTAGTATGAGTAGCTACAGATCAGACTTTGAGTTTCAGGGTTTTTGGGTCAAGGTCAAGATCACTGTTACTATTTTTAGTTGGGGTCTTTAAGAAACATTAAAGCAATACCCAGCCTGCTTGTTCGAGCTTATATTAGAATAAATCCCATCTAACAGAGCTATCTCTTGATGAAAGTGAAATATAAAAAAAATGGTCAGATATATACCATTTTTATGCCCCCACCATTAAATGGGTGGGGTGGCAGCAGTATATAGTATTACTCATGTCCATCCGTCCATCCGTCCCGTCCTTTTCAGACGTATTGTAACCAGTTAATCCAGGAACTGCTGAGATTTTGGGGTGTGAAATGGCAGCGGGGGCATTTATGTCTTCCAGACATATTCTGGTTTTAGTTTATAATTGCCTTGACTTGTACAACCGATTCTGTATGTTTTAGAATTCTTAGTTAACATCTGTTTATCTTTGTTTCTAGGAAACTCTGCTGGCCTTGGCCAAGGCTGTTGCCAACGCGACTGCCCAGCTGGTTCTGAAGGCTAAGAATGTGGCCAGTACAACAGAGGATCAGGCTCAGCGTGACAAGGTCATCAGCTCGGCGACAAGCTGTGCCCTGGCCACATCTCAACTGGTGTCATGTACCAAGGTTAGTACAAGGGACCATGATAACAGATCTTTAGGGTAAAAATGTATTACATATTTACTGTTATAGAAATCAGGCTTTTTCTGAGGGTTTTTTGGGGCCATAGAATGGGATCCATTTCTAATTGAAATTTTTTCATATTTAAATGAGACACACAGTTGTTTGGGTGACCTGAAAGTTTGTTAATCAGGTATTGAATCCTCACCTGTTAGGGTTACCTGACAGTTTGTTGATCAGGTATTGAATTCTCACCTTTTCCACTGTTGACAGGTTGTAGCCCCGACTATAAGTAGTCCGGCCTGTCAGGAGCAGCTGATTGATGCAGCCAAACAGGTGGCGCGCTCTGTGGAGGGGATCGTGGAGGCCGCCCAACAGGCATGCAAGGAGGACAAACTGTTACAGGACCTAGGGGGCGCTGCCACTGCTGTCACACAGGCCCTTACTGACATGCTGGAACATATCAAAAAGGGGGCAGGACCGGCTCAGGTAAATAGGGGACAGTTTCAGCTCAGGCAAATTGGGGGCTAAATAAGCCCAGGTAAATGGGGGGGCCGAACCAGCCCAGGTAAATATGGGGCCAAGCTAGTAGGCATAACAAAGGTGAAGAGTAATATCACAGATTTTGTTAAAATAACTGAAGAAAAGTGTTACAAAGGACTGGGATCATTATCAAAGGGAGATAACCTAATGGATTTTCTGAGAGTAAAGGCAACCCGAGATTTCTGGCTATAACCCATCTTTCTGTTTTTAGTATGATAAGCTGAAATGCCAACTCTCACTCCTGAAATCATAGAAATTGTGGGTAAATTTTCTTTCTGTTTTGAATGGTTTTATTTCTTATTCTCTTCATTGAATTGTGTATTTCCTTGTTCCAGGCTTCAGATTCACACGAGGTTGCTGTGGATACCATTTTGACTGTGACTGACCGCTTGTTCAGTTCTGTCGGTGACGCCCATGAGATGGTCAAACAAGCACGACAGTTAGCTCAGGTTAGTACAATGTAACAGGGGTCCCATATATTAAAAACCTTGTTATACTGCCAACATTTTACAGTAAAACTTTGTTATACTGCCACCATTGTACAGTAAACCTTGTTATACTGCCACCATTGTACAGTAAACCTTGTTATACTGCCACCATTGTACAGTAAAACTTTATTATACTGCCACCATTGTACAGTAAACCTTGTTCTACCACAATACCCTGTGTTATTCAACTCTCAGACCATCAGTTAATCATTACAGCTGTTGATTAACAATCTGTTTATACCACACGTGGTATAAACTCTGTACGCATTTTGATTGGCTAACACGGTGAACTTTGACCCAAGCTGCAATTGTTATTGACGTCATCAATAATCTAATGACGTCACATCACCGGGTCCCGGACGTCACCGGGTCCCGGACGTCACCGGTACACTTTATTTGCATACGCGAAATTATACTTGGCCACGTTTCCCTTTGATCCAAGCCGATATTATTGTGGTAGAAACAGGTCACACGACTCGAAATTGTTGGATATGGAATTTATTTCACACTCGTAAGTTATTTTTGAAAAGTTTCAAAAAACACTCGCTAAAGCTCGTGTCTTTTGTAACTTTAAAAAAATAACTTACTCGTGTGAAATAAATTCCATATCCAACAACCACTCGTTGTGTAACCTCTATTTATACTGCCACCATTGTACAGTAAACTTTATTATACTGTCATCATTGTACGGTAAACCTTGTTATACTGCCACCATTGTACAGTAAACCTTGTTATACTGCCACCATTTTACAGTAAACCTTGTTATACTGCCACCATTGTACAGTAAACCTTGTTATACTGTCATCATTGTACAGTAAACCTTGTTATACTGTCATCATTGTACAGTAAACCTTGTTATACTGCCACCATTATAAAGTAAAACCTTATACTGTCACAATTATATAGCAAGACCTTGTTTTAGATACCTTGTAGGTGTGTTCTTGTTTATTCAGTGAATTATAAGTAAATTTGATGATTTGATCATTGATCTCACTTTATTACAGGCGACATCTAACCTGGTAAACGCCATACGAGAACAGGCCGAGGGACACTCAGACACGGACACACAGAAGAGATTATTGGCCGCAGCCAAGGCCCTCGCCGACGCAACAGCCAAGATGGTAGAGGCGGCCAAGGTAAATTATTATTCATATTTTAGCTGAAATAATTTTAATTTTGAAAAACCTTTTTCTCCAAGAAATTTTGAAATTACAAAGAACTGAAAACGTAAGAATTTCTTCATTTGTGAAAAATAAATATTGATAAACTATTGAATTACAACGTGAATGTTTAATTATTTCTGATAGGGATGTGCCACTAATCCTAACGATGCTATGCAACAACACGGCCTGAAAACGGCCGCTGAAGACTTGAGGTCTGCCACCAATGTGGCTGCAAGTAACGCACTGAAGAAAAGGATTGTTATGAAACTAGAGGTGGGCTATATATTTTTACAGAATTGTTCATTTATTTTGAATAAAAATTAATATTGTTTTTTTGAATATTGTTCTTTGCCATTATGATTACAATAAGATTCAGACTCGAGTTATACATGTGTAAACATATATTTATCTTTATAGAAAATTATTAATAAATTGCTATAAATTAGAAAAAAACCAAGAATTACCTTTTTCTCTTTGACAATGAGCATCATTGAAGAATCATGAGAAAGCAGTATGAAGCAGATTCATTCAATATTCAGTAAATTGTACAATCCCAGAACATTTCATTTTTCTGTTTCCAGCATGCTGCTCGACAAGCTGCCACAGCCGCCACACAGCTGGTGAATGCATCGTCATCTGCTAACAAGACTAACACCAACACCGTCTCCCAGCAACAGCTGACACAGTCCTGTAAGGTAAGGTCAAAGGTCATTGATGCAGTATGTATAACATCAAGGTTAAAGGTCATAGGTAAGTTTTACAGCCCATGATTTGATGGAGCATGAGAGTTGTGGCCCATAGTACATCTTTAATACCCAGTTTGTTAAAAAGTGGAGTACTTTGGATTACTCTTAAATGCTAAGTTGATATTGCCAGTATTCTTGTTTTATTTGGGTGTTACATTGGCTGATGTTATGACAATTTTTTTATGTCTGCAGGAGGTAAATGAACAGCTGCCCCGACTGGTTCAGGGATTCCAGGGCTCCATAAAGAACACGGATAGTGCCTCGGCCCAACTCAACCTCATCAACGCTAGTCAGGACTTCATACAGGTAAAATATAATGCTAGTCAATACTTCATACAGGTAAAATATAACCTCATCAACGCTAGTCAGGACTCCATAACGGTAAAAATATATAACCTCATCAACGCTAGTCAGGACTCCATACAGGTAAAAATATATAACCTCATCAACGCTAGTCAGGACTTCATACAGGTAAAATATAACACTAGTCAATACTTCATACAGGTAAAAATATAACCTCATCAACGCTAGTCAGGACTCCATACAGGTAAAAATATAACGCTAGTCAGGACTTCATACAGGTAAAATATAACGCTAGTCAGGACTTCATACAGGTAAAATATAACACTAGACAATACTTCATACAGGTAAAATATAACGCTAGTCAGGACTTCATACAGGTAAAATATAACGCTAGTCAGGACTTCATACAGGTAAAATATAACACTAGACAATACTTCATACAGGTAAAATATAACGCTAGTCAGGACTTCATACAGGTAAAATATAACACTAGACAATACTTCATACAGGTAAAAATATAACCTCATCAAGGCTAGTCAGGACTCCATACAGGTAAAAATACAACCTCATCAAGGCTAGTCAGGACTCCATACAGGTAAAATATAACACTAGACAATACTTCATACAGGTAAAATATAATGCTATTCAGGACTTCATACAGGTAAAATTTCAGCTTTGTGACTTCATACAGGTAGAATTTCATCCTAATGACTTCATACAGGAAAAATCTCAGCTTTGCGACTTCGTACATGTAAAATTTCAGCCTTATGACTGCATACAGGTAAAAATATGATACAAGTCTGGCTTTATACAGGTAGAAATAACACCTCCAGACCATGATACAGATATACAGAAAGGATCAAAAGCATAAATTGGTCAAGCTGTGCTATTTCCCTAGAGTTTGTGTCTAGTGTGATGTTACAGATCACTTCGATATGTTTATCGTAACCAATGAAATGTGTTGATTGTTTCTACTGACCAGTAATATATATTTCTCTATCTTTGACCATTACAGCCCGCCAGTGGTCTGGTGTCGTCAGCCAATGCCGCCGCACCATCTGTGGGCGACCAAGCTTCAGCCAGGAACATGAACCAAAGTTGTAAGGCCATGTCCACTGCTTTGGCTGAGCTCCGGACAGCAGCGGCCAGGGCACAGGAAGCCTATGGATCACTTGAAGTGGACAGCGCCCTTGACCATCTAACTGTCCTTGACAAAGAGTTAGAGGAGTACCGAAGGGCAGCTGAGTCGGGCGGGCTTGTTCCTTTACCAGGGGAAACAGCAGAGTCATCAGCTCAGAAGTTAGGAACGACTTCCAAGTCTGTAGGGTCAGCCATGGCTCAGCTTCTCACTGCAGCCTCACAGGTACATCGTCTGTTTAAACATATAACAAATATAATTCCCACATCTCAAATGGCAAGAGGTCTAACATCTATCGTCTTTTGTCATCTAGTGTCAACTGTTTCCTTAAAACAGCTTCATTTGATACACCAAAATGTCTAGAATTGTGATATTTGTCTGAAAGATTCCTGATAAGGAGCACAAAAAAGTTTGCAAAAAGAAATTATCTTTACCCATATTCAAGACAACAGGAGTAAAATTTGTTAAAACACCAAAACAATTTCTTTTTATCAATTGAACTTTAGAGGTTCATCAAAGCAATGAGTATCAAATGAATGATACAGGTCCATTAGGCCTCCTTTTACAATTTGATTGCAAGAGTGAAAATTGTACTCAAACGCATTTTCATAAAAATTGTGTAAATAGGAATCAATGCAATACGTATTTTCTTGGGTGTGAATCACTACATTTAGTTACTGCTTTCACATAAATCAAGAATATAAGCAGTGGCTTCCTTAACAACTATCCCCAGCTTGGTCTAAAAAAAGGAAAATTTGAAGTATATATATATATATATATTCATTGAGATGTCGCCAATCGAAAGTAGAGGTAAAACTGTCACCATAAAACCATTTATCAGATTATATGGATTCTGTATTCCTTTACAGGGTAATGATAACTATGTAGGAATAGCTGCCCGAGACACAGCTAATGTGATGAGGGTTTTGACCGATGCCACACGAGGAGTTGCTGCCACGACTGAAGACCGACAAGTACAGTTGCTTGTCATTGACAGTGCAAGGGACGTAATCGACAAGTCAACACGATTACTGGAGGAAGCTAAACTAGCCCTCAATAACCCCGACAATCCCGACAACCAGGCCAGACTCAACCAGGTGAGAATGAGTGTAGCATACTGACCATAACCAACGGCAACTGAAATTTTGGAATTTGGGTAAAAAAAGACGATTTACTGATAGTTTATGTCAAGAATAAAGTTCTCCTTCAAAGTAAGAAGAGTCGGCAGGTATGTTGTTAGTGAATGGGTTTAAAGATTGATTTAAATATTTCAAACCATATCATGAAACTAAAGTTGAAAAAGAATAAGTTGTAAGAGCTTTAGTTACTGAAATGGAGCTTGCCTGATCATTTACTTCACAAGGTCTTTCCAGTCAGATTTTGAAATAATTTTGATAAGAATTGTATATAGTTTTCTGCTAAATAAAAGTTAAAATATCCTTAAGTTCACCACAAAACGGCCCAGCAAGATCATTACGGAGATATTCTTTTTCACTATTGATAATGTTTATTTTGATTGATATTTGATCAGGTTGCAAAAGCGGTATCAAATGCCCTCAACAACTGTGTGAGTTGTCTCCCTGGACAGAGAGATGTGGACAATGCTGTCCGACATATCATGGAATCCAGTCAAGCCCTGTCAACTTCAGAGGTAGGGTGAAGGTCACTGATAAACATGATTTCGGGATTTCTACTTTAAATTACAACTGAGAATTTCAAATTAATTTTCTCCAATCTTTCCTATGGTAATTCTATGACTTTTAACTCCTGACAGAAAAATGTTTCTGCTGTTACAAAAAACATTTAAAATTAAGTCCCAACTAATCTGCCATTATGGTAAAAGATATATTCTCATCAGGGAAATCGATAAGTTATTTTATCTTTAGAGTTTTTTTCTGTGCTTGTTCATTAGACAAGTCAGCAGCTCTCCCATTTTATATAGCTTTTGTATCATAATGTATCAAATATCACGTTTCAGTTTCCAAGTTCATCTAAGTCTTTTCCGGAGGTTCAGAGCGATATGAACGACTCGGCAGTGCACCTGAACCAGGCCGCGAGCGACATAGTCACCTCGTCTCGTGGTACAGCTCAAGAACTTGCAACCTCTTCCAACAGATATAGCAGTACCTACCATACTTTTGTACAGACAGGTGAGTTTTTGTAATTTGGTCAATGTTGTGGCCACGGTAACCTCAGGTGAAGATTCGAGGTGTGTGGTTTGAGGCTCCCTATCTGTGTTGGTTTGTGCCTCTCAGGAAGCTGATAAATGGGCCAGTCCGTGCTGTCATGGTCGTGTCCTGGGGCAAGGTGCTTTACCCTAATTGCTCTAGGTGGCATGCAACGGGCCTCCCGTGTGTTAGTGAGGTAGTCACCAACTACTACAAAGAGACTTTTCCTCAGGGGACAAAAAAATACCAGCAAACAAAACACATTGGGAAATATTATATTTCCTTGTGCCATATGAAGTTGTGATTGATGCTCCTTGATATACCTGGTGGGCCATTGTCACCACCCTGTTCCTCATTTAAATGATTTTTGAATTAACTAACTTGGGGCAGGATTTACTTTATCTGTATTTTCATTAGTGTAAAAGTAGCAAAATGATATGTATGCTTTATAGACATTTTTCTTTTGAATAACAAGTTTTATGAGTTCACTACGGTATAAATGTCTCTGTTATCAGTTCACTACAGTATAAATGTCTCTGTTATCAGTTCACTACAGTATGAATGTCTCTGGTATAAGTTCACTACAGTATAAATGTCTCTGTTAGGAGTTCACTACAGTATAAATGTCTCTGTTATCAGTTCACTACAGTATAAATGTCTCTGTTAGGAGTTCACTACAGTATAAATGTCTGTTATCAGTCCACTACAGTATAAATATCTCTGTTATCAGTTCACTACAGTATAAATGTCTCTGTTAGGAGTTCACTACTGTATAAATGTCTCTGTTATCAGTTCACTACAGTATAAATATCTCTGTTATCAGTTCACTACAGTATAAATGTCTCTGTTATCAGTTCACTACAGTATAAATGTCTCTGTTATCAGTTCACTACAGTATAAATATCTCTGTTATCAGTTCACTACAGTATAAATATCTCTGTTATCAGTTCACTACAGTATAAATGTCTCTGAACTTCCAGGTCTCACCATGGCTGGCAAGTCAAAGGACACAGAAACACAATCACAAATTGTTGGAGGATTAAAGAGTGTTTCCATGGTTTCCAGTAAACTTCTGTTGGCTGCGAAATCTGTACTTGCCGACCCCAATGCACCAAATGCTAAAAATCTGCTTCAACAGGCAGCCAGGTAACTTAGGGTATTAGAGTAGTGTGATGTCTCTGTTAAATAAATGGTGTAAAATTCCTATATACATATAACCGTTTTTTCATGGTTTTGATTCTGCATCTAATTTTGGCTTTTTCACTGTGGATATGTTTCTGGCACATGGTCATTTCTAAGAAATAGAGAAAGTCTGAATATACACATAAATGATAAATATGTTGTAATTACGAAATATTCAACCACAGAGAGAAAACAAAAAAAGCAGGCTTTATTGAGATGTCCAGTTCATTCTGGATTCTTAAGAATTGCTTAATCAGTCAATAATTACATGTTTTAGTATTATTTTGTGTGTTAAGGTCTGTGACTGAGAGCATTAATCAGTCAATAATTACATGTTTTTGTATTATTTTGTGTGTTAGGTGTATTATTTTGTGTGTTTAGGTCTGTGACTGAGAGCATTAATCAGCTCATCACCATCTGTACGGTATCTGCCCCTGGACAGAAGGAATGTGACAATGCTCTACGTCAGATTGAGGTACGGTCTGTAAAACATTTAAATTTACAAATACATAGGACTGGAACTGTTGTAACCTTATTTAGCGCTACAAAATCTTATATGTGGCGGGCGATGAAAATAGTTCTGTTAATAAAAATCAAATATACCCTTGATTATCATATCCTTAGACATTATCAAGAAATTTGATTTTTTGTCCCTCAGGTTATGAGGAGTCTACTCGACAGTGCTAACGAACCAGTATCTGACATGACCTACTTTGAGTGTTTAGAATCTGTCATGGAAAAATCAAAGGTAAGTAGGTCACTGTGACCTAGTTTTAGTGTACTGGCTAGTGCTTGACCTTGTTTGTTTTGGGTTTTTTTGTCACAGGTATCAGCTACTATGTGTTGGAGTATTTGTATCGCAGGGGTAAATTTGGGGATTTTTACCAATATCATTTTGCTGAAAATCTCATTTTCAAATATATTATATTATAACACAAACATTTGTCAAGGACCTGAACTCATTACTTTAATTACAGCAAGTGTTTAACAATTCCATTAATTAGTTAGGAAGTGTTATTTCTTTTTATAAGTTTAATAATTAAATATAGTGAAATCTGATTTCACAGACCAGTAACTTGAACAACATCATGTACTATCCTACTATATCCAACAAAACAGCCAAATTTCCTCCAATGTCATTTCCGACAATGACTTTACAGATCGCTTACTTTTGCAGCATAATATGGAATGGAGAAACCCTGCTATTAAAGATATTTCAGGATATAATTTAGTCTTATTAAAGGGCTGAAACTCTTTCAAAGGCAGGAAACTACTATTACCATATTCGACCTGACAAGCACACCTGTCCCTGTATGTGCACTCCCGCCTTTTTCCAGAAAAGGGGAGAGTGCCGTAATTTAAATATTAAAAGTTAATTATCCCATTAATCAGCTAATATAATTTTCTCTTTTAACCAAAGACTCTACATTGTTTTATTGCTACATTAAAGTATATGAAATTTTGAGGAATTGTATCTATGTAGCGAATGCAGCTTTATGTTGAAATGGTGGCATGATTGATATAGGGCACCTCTCATGTAAAGCGTATCTGCTTTGAAATGAGTTTGTGTGAGTTTTGACTGGTTTTGTCTTTCTTTAATCTATATATCTATAGAGACCATTAACATCACAACTATGAATACTGATGAAATTACTAGCATCTAAATATTTGTAATCTGGATGTAGGTGTTCAGCAGAGTTGTTTGACATTCATATCAATATAAATGCTGTAATAAATTTTACATTATTTTACAACAGTTGTGAAACAAGTTATATGAATTTATAATCTTGTTAACCCATATTGGTCAGACGTTGTCTTGTATAGAAACTGACCCTGTTTATTTGATGTTTCTTAACTTAAGAAAATTCATTAACTGAAATTTTCCATAGAAATTTGGAAAGTTCCCTATAAATTTTTCCTTGTGCCCTATACTGCTTTCCTATGAAAAACTCAAGGCTGAGGAATTTCCTTAATATTGATAACGTTGATGAAATCAGGGCTTGGAACATTGAGGAAAACCAATATGGTTGGGCTAATGACCTCAACCCTAACTTACCCTGGTGAAAAGTGGATGTGTTATTTGTTGTAACACCTCACCACTAATGAACAATTAAGTAGGACGTATGTAAAATGAAATTGGCATTCATAGCATCATGAATGTTAAATAGCTCTGCTGAATCTCTGTAAGAAATGCTTTGCTAAGATTTCGTTTTGTACAAGTATACTGAAAACCTTCATCACTTTAGGGTGACAGTTGGATGAAATTGAGCTTGAATTATTTACTCATTACTGTTGATATGTGCTCGGATGTTGCATCTCAAACTGAAGAATCTTGCTAATATATTTTCTTGTCTCAGAAACTGAACAATCTCTCTGCCATGTTCATCTTTACTAATGCATTTGGATCTACTTTGACACATGGATAGACGTCTTTTAGTTTTAGGGAGTTTTTTTGTCAATAATTTTTTATTTTGTGAATTTTGTTATTTTTTTATTTTACCAAACCATGAAGAACAAGGTAAAACTATTTGTACATGTTTAAAGCTGTATTCCAATAATATGTGTCTTGTTTCTTACTACAGTGGAACTTCGTTAACTCGAACTCGGATAACTCGAATACCCCGCTTAACTCGAAGTACCTCGCCGGTCCCGGCCGAATTCTCTCTTTATCTTAGTAAAAAAAACTGGGAAAATTCGAATTCGGATAACTCGAAAAACTCGGATAATACGAAGTAAAAATTTGGTCCCAACAATAAAAATCCTACTTGAAATGTTCGAATAACTCGAAGTATAATTTTCGTCGATCGGTGGCAAACGCCGACATTTTTTAAGAGCTAACTTGTTAAATTCCGTTTGTAATACTGAACCTATCGGCACTACTAACCTACATGCTATTATAAGTGTTTCATAAATTCATAAAAGAAATTGTCGGTTGAATCTTAATAACAACAAGTCTTGGTGATAAAAAGTACTGCTTTACTTACATCAGGTAATTTCCAAATGCGGTCGCCGATATCAGTACACACGATAGTCAACAACTCATCTACCCGTCCGCTCAAGCGGAACTAATCTCTGACACACCGGTAGATCTACCCGGCTGATGTTTTTACAGGTGTAGAAATGACACAGTCACCGGCGCCTATTAAATCTTTAAATTGCTGAAACAATAGCGTAATTACTGCCGAGGTGTTCAGAGTACAACTGTAACGGTCAGTGCTGTCTATTAAATCGGATAAAACGCCAACTCAGTTACAGTAACATTTTATACGCACATGCGCAGCCCAACTTCCGGTGCTAATACACATGGAAATGGCGTGGTTATCAATAAAAAGTAAGTAGGCCGATCAAACAGTATTTTATATATGTCCAATAAAAGGTAATGGTTCTGTTACGTTTTGTATGCAATCTGTGTTAAACTTAAACGGTTATTTGTTTTGACATTAATAACTTGTTATTTTGTCGAATTCCGTTTTATCGTTTACCGTTTGCAAACATGACTTGCACATCAGATCGTTATTGAAGTGACTAAGTGAAAGAAACTTTATCGTGACTGTATATCGGCAAAACTACACCAAATTACAAGTGACATAACGAAACATTACATATATATTTACATGTATTGACCAGTCTTCACACTAAACTGATGAGCGACAGAGCGAAGTTATAATGATTATATAATGTTGACAAATATTGACCAAACTTTTCACCAAAAACGATAACTCGCTTAATACGAACACTCGGATAACTCGAAGTTTTTTCGTGGTCCCGTCGACTTCGAGTTAACGAAGTTCCACTGTATTTAACAATTTTAATTTTCATAACTTAATAAATTCAAGTCAAAATATTTCAAATGTATCTGCTACTATATGAGTGTTAACCTGAAAGAGATCACATACTACAAATAGGGTTGTGTGTTTAAATGATTGAGTTATACACAATATACTTTGAAAATCCGGTTTGGTTTTTAACATGTGACATATAGATCAAAAGAAAACATTATTTCTATGCATGTTTTAAAATTAGAATTAAACAGTTCTGGAATATTTGATCTTCAGATATTTTTGAATTATCTTGAATGTAATCAGTGAAACTTATGTTGTTGCTAATGAAATGATATTTTGGCTTATGTTTGTAACATTACTTCTGATTGGTTGAATGTTATGTACATCTTTTGTCTTGTGAGTGCATTTTTGATTGGCTTATACTTATTGTGTTCTGTTTTTTCTTTGGCTAACACACTTTGTTTACTCGAGCCTTCATCTGTGATGTGTAGCATTTGAAGACATTTTCCAGGGGCATATCTGGGTAACACTTTCAGTTCTGTTTTTGTTTACATCCTTTTGTTTATTGTTTTCCTTTTAGAGCAGAGATATTTCTCGTTACTTCCACTTTACACAAACATAAACAACCTGCCATCCATTATTTTTACTTAAAAGCACTGTACACCTGCCCATCTCCAAAGCACAGAGTAGAATTGAATTATGACCAGGCCAGTTTCTACAATATTCTTAAATTTCTCATAAAAATGCATAAAAAAATTTAATTGAAGTTCGAGATGCTGGTCTTTTCCCCTCAAATCCAATATAATGCTTTCCTATTGAAAATTTTGCGTCAATAAGGATTCGTCCTTAAATTGAAGAATGTTTAAGGATGAACCCAGTCAGAACTTGATCCTGGCAAACATTGATAAAAAATATGGGAAATTTCACACTATCATATTTTGGAGACGATCTTGTTCAGTTCTTGCATTAAACTTAAAATCCAGTGAAGCAATCTTATCTGATTTGTATTAAATTGAGAATCATAGTGTGAAAAGCCTGAAACATCAAAATAGAGACTGGTAAACAATATCATTTTAGATGTTTTTGGTTCAGTAAACAATTATCATGAGCCGATAGGAACATCAGAAAGAGAGATATCTGATTTTAACAACAGACAAAGATGGAAATTAGAGAAATTATCAATCTCATTAGTGTTAAATTTTATTCATTTTGTTGTATTTGAAATTTGGAAATTTCTCCCCCTTTTTGAGCCCCTATGTGTTACCTCTTCATGGCCCCTGTTTCTAATATAGGGTCCAAGCCCCCGATCCCTTTCTGATACCTGATTTTCCTAATGGCCATTTTGGCTTCCTGCTTTTCTGATTTCATCCTCGGCTCCCTACCCCAAGGTATCTAGACATACTCAGACATTTAAAGTCACCACTTACACCACATACATACTCACATACCCTGCACAATCTGTTCTCATAAAACACAAATTTTCTGTTCGTTCCAGCATGAATATGTTTCTTATTGTGCATGAGATTACTATGTTTAACTGTACTTTTATTTTTAACAAAAAAAAATTAAAAATATTTGTCATCTTAACAGCTGAGTTACCATCATCTTTTTCTGTCTGATCTGACCTTTGTTTAGTTCTATAAGAATTGTTTGAGTTTTAGTATGAAGTTAACAGGATAGTCTTACGTTAACAGCTAACATCTACTTTCGTTATGGTGATTTTGCTAACATCATTTTTCTTTTCTCAATATATTGATATTTGCATTTATATTCAATTTGCTTCCTTTAAGAAAACAAACTTTTAAACTTTTATTGAAAATGTATCAAACTATCTTGATCATGCTTTGCTTGCACATATGCATAATCTTGTTCAGTTAACATGTAGCTCAAATACTCATTTTCCTTATCTTTACCGACAAGTCTGTATGACAAGAAAACAAAGTCAGGGTATTTTTATTGTGGTGGTATGATACCCTAATACCTTCATAACATGTCAAGAAGTTAATCTCAATTTCATGTTAACTTTGTTAAACATGGATTTTGTTTACTTTTGAAAAGATTTGCAATGTTTTAGCCATTATGGAAATGTTGCATTCTGTTCTCTCTTGACAGGCTCTCGGAGAAGCAATGACAGGGATTACAAACCATGCCAAGCAGGGTGAACTGGAAGACTTCTGTGTAGCTGTACATAACTTCGCAGGATCTGTGTGTGGGTTAACTGAGGCCTCATCACAGGTAAGGAGAAACAGAATCTTTAAATGGAACTCTAGGCTCATCTTGGTTGAGGAGAAATAGAATCTCTAAATAGAAATCTAGGCTCATTTCAGGTAAGGAGAAACAGAATTTTTAAATGGAACTCTAGACTCATCTTGGTTGATGAGAAACAGAATCTTTAAATGGAAATCTTGACTCATCTTGATTGAGGAGAAACAGAATCTTTAAATGAACAATAGCTGTCTGATATTCTCTGTATCTGTCTACTTTATATGTTGTAGGCTGCTTATCTGGTTGGAGTCTCTGATCCAAATTCAGAACCAGGACGACCAGGATTGGTCGACCAATCACAGTTCGCCAGAGCAAATCAAGCCATTCAGTCGGCATGTTCAAATCTAGCTAACCCAGCCAGCTCCCAACAACAGGTAGCTATGACCTTTGACCTCTATGTGAGGGAATGCTAATGTACAGCAGCCTAACACTGGACTACTAAGCTTGGCTGCTGTTTACTCCTGTCTTTAATAGGCTTGATCAGCTAGTGAATGTTACACACCCAATAGTTATCTCCCTTGGCAGGCTTACACCCATCAGTTATCTCCCTTGGTAGACCTACACCCATCAGTTATCTCCCTTGGTAGACTTACACCCATCAGTTATCTCCCTTGTTTATTGACTCCATGTCTGTTGGTTGTTGGTTTTCCATGTTGCTAGCCATTGTTGGCCTATAATGAGGAACAAAGGAGAGCAGCATTGGAGGATATTGAACTTGATATACAGGTATATATGGTAAACTTCATCTTTATTTGAAGGACCACAAGCTTTCAGCTTATGATTGACATCTGATAGTTATCACCAGTGATGGAGAAATAATGTACAAATAGTTACAGAATTGTCTGCCATTTTTTGTGTTCAAAATTTATGTTATCATTCCACAAGATGTGATTTCTGTGTCTTTTGTGATCTGCCAACATTCAGCAGTTGAGACTTTTGATTGAGCACTTATTATTTAAAAATAAGGGAGAAGACATTTCAGAAAGTCAATGAGGGAGGGAAATTTTTGTATTTTGTAATGGAAATTAGAATGTAATTTTCAATAAATTGTTTTAATGCAAGAAAATTTTGCCAACTGTGTAAAGTTAACTGATGAGAGTAAATATCTCCATTTTACTAATAATGATAATAAATAAAGTGATTGATTGTTATAGATTTAGAAGTACTTATGTATGTGTAAAGTTACGAAGACAATTATTTAATAAACTGAATTATTTTGTGTTTCTTCTTTTTTTCACCAAAGTACTATGCCCAATGGAATTGTAGGTCTTTGGTAGGTTGATCTTTGACCTTCGACCTCTGACCTTATGCATTTGAATGTAACTATGGAGACTGTTGCCTTAGTGACCTGCCCATGTTTAGATATACATATATATCTATATATTTGTAGCCTCTTTGTGTCCGTTAGGCCATGTTTGTTTGATTTATTTGTGAAATTTACTTTAGTTACCAGTTTCTTGAAGTGTCTGTAGCTTTTGATGCGTCCCACCACATCTGTTTCATTCGATTCTTGTTTAGTTGATTTAGTTTCCTTATCACTAGGTTTGTCCTACACCCTAACAAAACACGCTGTCTCGTCTTGTGCTTTAAGAGGTTGATTTGTTCCTTAAGATTCAAAATATCTTTATGAAATAAATATACTTAAGATGGAAAAAGATCACAGGTTTTAAATGAATTTAATAAAATTGATTAAAAAGTTGAGGAAAAATCATCAATTTTAGGCAAATTGTTCCTTCTCTCCAAATTAAAATTTTTGTTTGTTTGAAATATATTTAAAATTCTAAAATATTTTAACTTAATTTTACTATATTCTTTTATTATTATTATTATTATTATTTGATTTTGAGATATTTCTTTGTTGTTCTTAATCAGGAACTGCAATTTTTGGTCATTTCTCATAGTTTTAATTGTTTTAAGACTAGATTTCTTTAAAAGTTGATGTAAATTGTCAATGTGGCTCAAGCTATTACAACAGTCTCCAGGATTTGCTTCAAAAGATGCTTCAGATTTAAAATCAGAATAATTATTACAAACTAATTTTAAATTGTTTTGATGATATGGTGTGAAAAGAAATACAAACTGCATGTCTTGACATATTGAAGTGATGATTTTGATTTTCAAAAAAGGATAATATTTTGTTAATTTTTTGGGTAAACTTAACCAAAAAGAAACCGCATGGTTTGGGGTTAAGTTATTTAATGTATACTGTAACATTGAATTCAACAGATGCAAATTTCAACAGTAACATCAAATTTTTGGTTTTAAATGCTTTTAATCAGAAATGCTCAAAAGATATGTTATTTACTTATCAGGAATGTCAGATTTTTTATTGCTGTTGTTGTTGTTGTGTATTTATACAAGATTCACTGGTGTTCTGGGTCTAAGGCACATATGGTTGCAGATTGTGTTGCAAATAATTTCTCTCTTTATATGTAACTTATGATGGATTTTTTCTTTCTTTTTTTTTTCTTTGTTAAATAAATGAAGTTAGATGACACTGTAACGAGCAAGTCAACCTCACCCTGCCACCAGTGTTTGTAATCACTGAACAATTCTTGGCAAATGTTTTGATTTTCAATATTTAATTAAAACAAATATTGTCTTCAAACAACTCGCACATCAAACAAGAAGATTTGCCAAGAAATATTTTCCACATCTGTTCACTTAATTAGCAGACCACTTCATCTGTACATAATCCAGGTCTGCTGGCTCAAAGTGGATTCATCCATTTTGCCCAGTAGGGGTGGTTTGTGTAAGTCAGGTATGTTTCTCAACTCTTTCTCGGAGAATTTCACACCTGTCTTCCCTCCTTTGTGTCACAACCCACACACTTTCCCTGGCACTTCCTTAAATGTTCAATTATTTTTCATTTATTTATTTTTTTCAGATTTTTTTTCCTGATTTCAGATTTTTTTGCAGTTTATTGTTTTCCCTTTTATTTAAGCAATGTTGGGAGACAGTCAATGTGTGAAATTCTATTTTTATTCATTATCCAATGAAAAGTCTTGTATCAAAGGTTGAATATATATATTGACCAATAACAAGTCTTGTACTGAATGATTTAGATCTGCAGTTGTCTTGTTTTTGTCAAGAGATACAAATATCGACCAATCACATTTACTCTTACATGTTCTTCACCAATGATAGACCATGTTACATTTGATTCTAGCTTCCAGCATGCCATGGAGAAGAAAAAAAGAAAATGAGTAGAAAGTCCAAATCACTTTCTATGTGCTGCAATACTCATGGAGTAAGGCCAATCGTTGATCATGTAACAATGTTTCTGATTGTTCATGGCCAGGCATTGATGTAACGATGTTACTGATTGGTCAATCATTTTGATCACTCTCCCTTTTGATCTTTCAATATCTTCTTTCTTTATTAGCTCACCTGCCCGAAGGGCAAGTGAGCTTATGCCGTGGCGCGGCGTCCGTCGTCCGTCCGTCGTCCGTCCGTCCGGCCGTCCGGCCGTCCGTCCGGCGTCAACTTTTCCATTCAAGCAACTTCTTCTCAATAACCAAAAGGCCCAGAGACCTAATATTGGGCCTGTAGCATGCTGGGGTGAAGGGCTACCAAGTTTGTTCAAATGAATAACGTTGACCTTCATTCAAGGTCACAGGAGTCAAAAAGGCTAAAATCTTTAAACAACTTCTTCTCAATAACCAAGAGTCCCAGGGAGTTGATATTAGGTCTGTAGCATGCTGGGGTGAAGGGCTACCAAGTTTGTTCAAATGAATGACCTTGACTTTCATTCAAGGTCACAGGGGTCAAATATGCTAAAAAAAAATTAAACGACTTCATCTAAATAGCCAAAAGACCCAGGGACTTGATATTGGGTCTGTAGCATGCTGGGGTGAAGGGCTACCAAGTTTGTTCAAATGAATGACCTTGACCTTCATTCAAGGTCACAGGAGTCAAAAAGGCTAAAATCTTTAAACGACTTCTTCTCAATAACCAACAGATCCAGAGACCTAATATTTGGCCTGCAGCATGCTAGGGTGAAGGGCTCCCAAGTTTGTTCAAATGAATGACCTTGACCTTCATTCAAGGTCACAGGAGTCAAAAAGGCTAAAATCTTTGAACAACTTCTTCTCAATAACCAAGAGGCCCAGGGAGTTGATATTTGGCCTGTAGCATGCTGGGGTGAAGGGCTACCAAGTTTGTTCAAATGAATGACCTTGACTTTCATTCAAGGTCACAGGAGTCAAAAAGGCTAAAATCTTTAAACAACTTCTTCTCAATAACCAACAGATCCAGAGACCTAATATTTGGCCTGCAGCATGCTAGGGTCAAGGGCTCCCAAGTTTGTTCAAATGAATGGCCTTGACCTTCATTCAAGGTCACAGGAGTCAAAAAGGCTAAAATCTTTAAATGACTTCTTCTCAATAACCAAGAGGCCCAGGGAGTTGATATTGGGTCTGTAGCATGCTGGGGTAAAGGGCTACCAAGTTTGTTGAAATGAATGACCTTGACCTTCATTCAAGGTCACAGGAGTCAAAAAGTCTAAAATCTTTAAACAACTTCTTCTCAATAACCAAGAGTCCCAGAGACCTAATATTTGGCCTGTAGCATGCTGGGGTGAAGGGCTCCCAAGTTTGTTCAAATGAATGACCTTGATCTTCATTCAAGGTCACAGGAGTCAAAAAGGCTGAAATCTTTAAACGACTTCTTCTCAATAACCAAGAGTCCCAGGGAGTTGATATTGGGTCTGTAGCATGCTGGGGTAAAGGGCTACCAAGTTTGTTCAAATGAATGACCTTGATCTTTATTCAAGGTCACAGGAGTCAAAAAGGCTAAAATCTTTAAACGACTTCTTCTCAATAACCAACAGTCCCAGGGAGTTGATATTGGGTCTGTAGCATGCTGGGGTGAAGGGCTACCTAGTTTGTTCAAATGAATGACCTTGACCTTCATTCAATGTCACAGGGACCAAACAGGCTAAAATCTTTAAACGACTTCTTCTCAATAACCAAGAGTCCCAGGAAGTTGATATTGGGTTTGTAGCATGCTGCGGTAAAGGGCTACCAAATTTGTTCAAATGAATGACCTTGACCTTCATTCAATGTCACAGGGACCAAACAGGCTAAAATCTTTAAACGACTTCTTCTCAATAACCAACAGTCCCAGAGACCTAATATTTGGCCTGTAGCATGCTGGGGTAAAGGGCTACCAAGTTTGTTCAAATGAATGACCTTGATCTTCATTCAAGGTCACAGGAGTCAAAAAGGCTAAAATCTTTAAACGACTTCTTCTCAATAACCAAGAGTCCCAGGGAGTTGATATTAAGTCTGTAGCATGCTGGGGTAAAGGGCTACCAAGTTTGTTGAAATGAATGATCTTGACCTTCATTCAAGGTCACAGGAGTCAAAAAGGCTAAAATCTTGAAGCATGCTTTCAAATAACTGCAGGATCCATATATGAAAAGATCACTGCATTGCAGGTGAGCGATTTGGGCCCATTGGGCCCTTGTTATAAACTATTTCTATTGTTTTTCTAATTTTTGAAGATTTGGAAAAATGTATGTATTTTAATTTGTATAGTATCTGATAGTTTGTTCAGAAAAACCACATCATCATCATTGTGTCAGCCAAGAAGTAGATGGTTTGACATTAGGATATAGATATACCCAGCTGCCATCCATTAGTTCCTATACACTTTGCAGAAGATGTTTTGAAATTCAGTAAATATTATTAAAATATTGTGTATTGTATTTTGGTCTGTTACCTTCTGATAGTAATTAATACTTTTATACTCATTAATAGTCAATATGATTATTAATCCTCAAAATGCAACATTTTTGCAAAATTATGTCTTTTTAGAAATTTATGTTAAATTGAGAGCATACTTTCACAGAATACCATAATTTTTTAATAGATTATTCATAATGTAATGTTATGGAACATATTTCATGCATTTTTGGAATATTTTAGAAAATCCTCCCTTGATTCCCCTGAATCTTCAATGTGATCAGTTATTCTTGGGAGAATTGCCATTGTCATTGACAAAGGAATAATCTGTAAGGTTATTCTTGGGAGAATTGCCATTGTCATTGACAAAGGAATAATCTGTAAGGTTATTCTTGGGAGAATTGCCATTGTCATTGACAAAGGAATAATCTGTAAGGTTATTCTTGGGAGAATTGCCATTGTCATTGACATAGGAATAATCTGTAAGGTTATTCTTGGGAGAATTGCCATTGTCATTGACAAAGGAATAATCTGTAAGGTTATTCTTGGGAGAATTGCCATTGTCATTGACAAAGGAATAATCTGTAAGGTTATTCTACGGAGAATTGCCATTGTCATTGACCTAGGAATAATCTGTAAGGTTATTCTACGGAGAATTGCCATTGTCATTGACCTAGGAATAATCTGTAAGGTTATTCTTGGGAGAATTGCCATTGTCATTGACATAGGAATAATCTGTAAGGTTATTCTACGGAGAATTGCCATTGTCATTGACATAGGAATAATCTGTAAGGTTATTCTTGGGAGAATTGCCATTGTCATTGACAAAGGAATAATCTGTAAGGTTATTCTTGGGAGAATTGTCGTTATCATTGACAAAGGAATAATCTGTAAGGTTATTCTTGGGAGAATTGCCATTGTCATTGACCTAGGAATAATCTGTAAGGAATGGCAAAGTTGAAGTTTTTGATTCACTTAGATTATTTCAACAGGTCAAAAGAGTGTGTATATTCTTTATGGATGGCAGTATAGATTTCAGTTTTTGTAATAGACATGGGTTTTGCAGCACATTGAAATTGACATATATAACTCTTTGAGATATACTGTTCCCACCCTATGTATATCTGTATTACAAACCTGTTTGTCCGTTCTTGAAATGTTAGGGTTATATAAATCTTTTTTTTTTTAATTTAAAGCGAAAATTGTTAAAAATAAAAATTTGTGTTATAGTTTGAAACCATTCAGAGAAAGAAAAATATGAACACTACACTACATTCTGTTGAATGAAAATATGCTTTTTGATATGTGTATTGGAAGATGGTTATTTTGATCACAGATGTGAAATATTAGCTTTGCACCGCATAAACAGCTGTATATGGAAAGTGTAGATAATTTAGTAAAGATATATGTATATATATATATTATATGTATGGATCCCATACCTGGAAATATACTGCAGATATTCACCAAGATATTTATATATCAATATGCATGAGCTACGGATTAAAAATACTTCGTCTTCCCCTGGGGTGGCTGAAACATTTTGCTGAATTAATTTTGATCACATTGAAAAATATTTCAAAAAATAAATTTTCTTTACTGAAGAAAAGAAAAGAGAGGAAATATCAGTTTTTAAAAAAAATGTATAAATAACAAGATTAAAAGAAAGTGAATGAGGAGACAGGAAGGGCAGAATATAAAGGGAGATAATTTAGAGGTGAGGTGTTCCAGCTAAACAAAGGGAGATAATTGTATCAATCATATATGCAGTCATGCCATATATATATTCTAACCAAAAAAAGGTATTTTACAATATTACAAGCACGTTTTGCAAGAATTTGAAAGAAATTTTGAATTATGAAAATAATACTTGTAAATATATTTTGCAATTATTTTCAAAGAAAAAATAATTTGCTTTTTTTTTTTTAAATAATGGATTATGAAATTTTATCAATACTTTGAGTGCTGCAAATATATGTTCTTGTGTGGGAATATTTCATCTTATTTAAAAGTAATTCTGATTTTTCTTTTTTTATAGATGGGAACTTTCTGTTGTTTATGTTAATTTTTTTTTATTTTTTTTTTATTTGTAAACAAGAAAATAAAACTTTCACTTTTGTAAGATTCGAAGTGTTTTAAGTGACAGAAATCTGTCATGTTTGAGTTTAATGTTAGAAATACATTTAAACAATTTGATTAATGATCATTTTGAATGCTAATCAATTTTTGGGTGATTTTTTATAACAGACATTTAACAAGTTTTGAGGTTAAGAAATTTAAACAAAGAAATTTATTGATATCTTAATTTGTTATTTCAGACAGTAGTTTTTCTATGTCATACACTAAAATGTTTTCTTTTCAATAATATCTTCAAAAATATTTCATGATTTCTTCAGATCAGCTTTACAGTTGATATGAAAATACTGAATCAGATATTTTTTGAAAATATATTTTGATTTTTTTTTTAATTTCTCTTGACGATGGTGTTAGTTCAGAAAATCAAAGTAAGCCAACAGTACTTTTAGTGAATGTTTTTGTTGTGGCAGAATTAGATAAAAATGAACCTGGTTTGTATTACGAATTGTTTCTGATTATATTCAGAGAAAACAATTATACAAGTCTTTCAGGTAATTTGTTGGTGTAACAGGTTTGTAAAATAAGTTTAAAAAAAACACCTTAACTGAAGTATGATTGTAACTCAAATCGCACCAAACATTGTGGATTTGATTTGATATCTGTTTTCACTTCAAGGTTCTATCGGCTGCCACCATTGTCGCCAAACACACTTCAGCTTTGTGTAATGCCTGCCGTCTGGCTTCGTCAAAAACCTCCAATCCTGTTGCTAAGCGACATTTTGTGCAGAGCGCTAAGGATGTTGCCAATAGCACAGCAAACCTCGTAAAAGCCATCAAGGTATGATTTTGTCCGTCAAGAGGTTTTGTATGTTACCCTGCTTCTGTATGTATAGAATCTAAGATAAGTTAACATTTCCTATGAAATGTATTAAATTAAAGACAATTTAGTTGATGTAATAAATTAATGAGAATTAAGTTGGTGAAATGAAAAATTTATGAAGATTTTCAAGAAATTCATGTAAAATAGAAACAAATGAAAGATTCTGTTTGTCACACATTCATGAATCAGACTGATAACAAATCAAAAATATTGCCATATGCTCATGAGTACACCATAGATCTGCTGGGTAGGAAATCTGAAATAACATTTTCACATGTTCATGAAAACAGCATAAATCAGATGGGAAGAAAATCTTAAATAATATTATCATACGTTCATGAAAACAGCTAAGTTTTCACTTCATATCCGTTTCTGTGATGTCATTACAATGCATTTGTCACCATGAAGCTATTACATGATAATTGAATCAATGGAAGATACAGCCTATCACAGCTGGTGGCCTTACATGTGTGGTCATAACAATTTATAAACATATGTGTAGTGTGACACAGATGTATTTGTTTCATTAAGGAAGAACTTAATAAATCTTAAGCTTAAAATGGGTGAATATACCCAGCATTATATGCTGAATGCTTGAACATTGATTAGAATAGAGTTATGGCCCCTTTTTCACATATTTTTCATCAGGCTCTAGACTCTGAATTCACAGAAGAAAATCGGGAGAGATGTGCTGAAGCAGCCAAGCCTCTTATTGAGGCAGTTGATGAACTCACAAAATTCGCTTCATCTCCTGAATTTGCCAGCGTGCCAGCCAAGATCAGTCCACAGGTATGTACCAGATTTTAGAACCCTTTCATCCCTACAGACATCAATGAACTTATCAGGATCAGTAGATAGAAAAATCCATTTTAAATACTAAGGGAAGTGAAGAATTGATATGCATTTATTGATTGGTGTTGAAAAATCTGTTTGTAGTGTGCACCAGTTTGATCAATATTTCTTAACTCCAGGAAATTCCTTTACTTAAAATTTCCCCATAGAAATGCATCAAAAAGATTTAAGAGAAGTTATGTAGCTAAGATTTTTTCCTTGAATTCAATAAGGCCAAATAGAAATCATTACTTGGTTCTCTGGCCTGCACGCATCTCGTTAAAGGATGTCACATTGCCAAATTTATTGTAAAGATGATAAAAATTGGGAATGCATCAGCCGCCGTATTAAAAAAAAATATTGAAAACTAGCATGTCGGTTATACTGGTAAGTCACCCAAGTCACGAAATGTTTGAATAAAGAACAAATAAAGACAAGAGTTTAAATGATTATGATTTATTTACCTTGTGTCAATGGCAGACAATTGCACAGAGAATGGCACTTATTTGGGCAGAAGACACCAAAACACAAGTAAAATGTTTTTATTTTTATTAACCAAACTGAGCTTAATTAACAAGATACCGGGAAACATTAATTAACACAATGCTAAAATCATGTGTGAAAACAGCAGTTTTCATTTGAAAACATAAAATTCTTTTGCATCTCATGTAAAATAAAAAAGATAGGCCACCCTGCTGCATCTCTTTTAGAAAAAATAAATTGTCCTGAAAACCAATCTTTACGCCTCTGTCATGAAATTAGGGGAGCATATAATGCTACACTTATCCATCCCACCTGACGCAATGTAACTAGTTCTTCTCAGGAACTACTGAAATGATCCTCACCGAACTGTGTTTCGGGGTGTCAAGTGGTACCAGTGGCATTTATGTCTTGCAGACATTTTCTAGTTTTTTATGGCCTAATGCTTTTATATTGAGGGATTCTCTTCAGTTAAAGAACACTGATAAAAACAGAGCCAGAAAGGAGACTTCACTATTTAATAAGAAAGGAGACTTCACTAGTTCACAGAAAATTAATTTGTAAAAAGTTTACACAATATTCACATCAGCAGCCTACCTCTGCATTGATAATGGCATTGCGACTAACAGTTACATCCCCTGAATTGGAGCCCATTTTATTTAAGATTGATAATATTATCTTTTGAATGACTTATATTTAACAGGCTAAGAAAGCACAGGAGCCAATCACATCAGCAGGTAAAGCGATGATTTCAGGCGCGTGTAGCATGGTCCAAGCAGCGAAGCAACTGGCCGTCAACCCGAAGGACCCTCCTACCTACCAACTCTACTCAAACTACTCCAAGAGTGTGTCGGACGCTATAAAGAAACTGGTGTCCTCCATCAGGTTTGTCTTAACAATTGGTTAAGCATCCAGACTATAAAGTCACTTTGATTTTATATGTATCAGTTTAAAATGTGAAAATTGAAAATATTCTGTGTTTTAAGAAATATGAAGAAAATAGTTTAACCTCCATACAAAAGCCAAGTGTGAAAATCCTTTTCTGATATCTGGAATTAAAACTCTAGATCAAGGTCTCCATTGCTATTTATAGATTTTTTCAAACAATGGCATTAAATTACAGAGAGGGGTTAGTAGAGCACAATTCTAGTTAGGTTGTATTCTGATGTCCACCAGTTGACCGGATATGTATTCTGATGTCCACCAGTTGACCGGACCGGATATTGTCATTGTTTGTGTTTAGGGACAGTGCCCCAGGACAGCGAGAGTGTGACGATTCCATGGAGAAGCTAAGCCACTCCATCCGTACATTGGACCAGGCAGCATTATCTGCAATTAGTCAGAGCCTCAAACAACGCCACGACAAATCTCTCAAGGTCAGTACACCAAGGTCATACCGTGTTGCCCCTGCTAAGTCCTATTGCTTGGTCTTTTTCAGGAATTTAAAACACCACCACAACAAATCTCTCAAAGTTGGTGCATCAAGGCCATACTGTGATATCTCTACTAACAGTGATCTCTTGGTCTTATCAAGTTAGAATCTGAAACAACACCACATCAAATCTCTTCAAAGTCAGTACCCAAAAGTCTGTGATATCTCTACTAAGGGTGACTTCTTTGTCTTATTGAGTAGGAGTCTACAACAAGCAATCTGCAAGAGAGATTTCATGGTCACGCTATAAGACCAGGTCATATTCTGTAATCCCCTCCGAGGTCTTCTCTCTGTCTATCAGATTTAAAGACCAAATTAAATCTCAGTTATAAATGGTGCTGTTGCCACATGTAGGGATTGCTACTGACTACATTTTACAAATTTTCACTGAATTTACAGGCGTTCCAGGAGCAGATGATCAGCAGCGCCCGCCAGATTCAGGAACATATCGACCAGGTCCGTGTCTCTGCCAAGGAGGAGCCAGAAAACCTCGGACACAGAGTGAGTCGACATTACAGGGAAAGGCTGAAAAATTCACAACAGTCATACCTATGCACTTAGTAAAGTAAAATTACAACCGTCATACCTATATGCTCAGTAAAGTAAAATGCTCACTTTTGTCTGCATGCATGAGGCCATCTTTATTTCAGTGTTACACAAGATATCTCACAAACTACTCAGAAGAATTAGTTCATAATCAAACCGTTGACTTAATTACATCAAGTTCTGAACAATGAAGGTTAAAAAGTCAAAGGTCACATTTTATCTTTTTGGAAAAATGATTAATTTTTTTCTCCTTTAATGTCTCAGGTTAGGAACCTTCCCCACCAGGTGCTATTTAAATTTAAATGTCTGTATGTAGGTCACCGTGATGGCCAGCTACTTTGATCCCCTGGCTGACGGAGCAGTGGGCGTTGCATCTCTGGTCACCAACTCAAAACGGCAAACCCAGATTATTGACTTGACTAAGACGGTGGCCGAGTCTACTCTTCAGTTTGTTTATTCCTGTAAAGAAGGAGGAGGCAACCCCAAGGTATGATACATATTATGTCTAGTATATCTAAATTTATTTAATGGATCGCAAAAATAATAACTTGACAAAAATCATTTAACAGTGAAATAACATTTTACAATATTTTCGTAATTTGTAAACAAATAATCAATTTTATATTTAAGTTCCATAACATCTTTATATTCTCAAGTGTATTCGAAAAGTTTAAAAAATTTTAACTTTTATTTTCTGCCAGGCTATCCACACACACCAGAATATTGATACAGCTGCTGAGAATACAAAGGATGTCCTTCAGGATCTTCTCCAATCACTGGAGGAAGCCGCCTCACAGGCCGGCATGGTCAACAGTATGATAGAGAAAATAAGCAAGTCCATCACTCGGGTAAGATTTACCTCCCTTGGTGTAGAGTCATCTCCCTTCTTGTAGGATTATCTCCCTTTATTTAAGGGTTAATCCCACTTGAAACATTATTACCTTATGTAAGTTTGTAGATAAGTCTGCCTTACAGGTGAAATTTTAACTGTGTAAGTATATATAGATGTTATTGTCATCCCATCCATTAATCGATAATTTACTTATGAAAAAGTAAAAATAGAAATCCTTATATGAAATTGACTCATTAGTATTTTAGACAACATTTATCTATGAAATGAACATAATTTCTTCAGTAAACTTCAGACATTTTCAATTTAATTAGAAATTTTGTCCTTGTATGGATGTTACTCTTTAATTTCCTATGATCAAAATAAATTCATTTAAGAACTAACCTGGGTGGTATTTATCCTAGATGAAAAAGTGTGCAATTCATTGATAGAGTAATCATTATAACACTTTACTTTCTTTTGATGTTATAGACAAATGAAACAGTAACTTCTGTTTGTTTGGAGTTGTCTCCCTTCTTTTAAGATTATCTCCCTTTTTATATAGAGTTATTCCCCTTTATTAACATTGATTATCTTGTGATGTTATAGACGGACGAAAGAGTAACTGTTCAAGAAGATAGAAATTATGTGGATTATCAAACCAACATGGTACGACTGGCCAAAAATATTGCCATGACAACTCAAGACATGGTTGCCAAGTCAACCACCAGTGTGTCAGAGCTTGGAGGATTAGCCAATCAGCTCACAAGAGATTTTGACCTATTAGCCAATGACTCGCGAGGAGCAGCAGCATCCACAGCCAGTAGTGATGTAAGATATATGATTTGTCAGAATTAAATATCTTAATTACAAAATTTTCACCCTTCTTTTATTTCCATCATTTCTAAAAGTTGTTTGTTAGGTGTTACTCATTTGACAGTGGTTTAAAGTCATGTAGGTTATGTGTTTGAGTATCCAAAGTAACTCGTATTTGATAATTGTCTTAAAATAACCATATAGAAATTGTATGGATCAAGTAATTCTCTTGTTGAATTATTCATAGACATGTCACATGTCTAGAAAACCCAAGATATAATAATTTATACAATGTAGATATTGCTGGTGTCATTCTGTTATAAAGTTGTTACATATCACATATATTTATACAAAAAACAGTGAAAATATAGTAAAATTTATACATAATATTATCTCTGAAGCTAACTTGGTTGAAATAGTTTGGTAAATATTTTAATCCTTGTCAATACCTTTATCTTTAAATCATGACTTTACAGGTTGCCAACAGAATTCGGACAACAGTACAAGATCTGGGTAAATGCTGTATAGAGTTGGTACAAGATGCTGGTAACTTACAGAGTAATCCCTCCGACACATTCGCACGACGCGACCTGGCTGACCACGCAAGGAGTGTCAATGAAAAGGTAAAAATTATCAATGAAATAATTTCTTGTTCTGACGATGAGATACAGCGATTTGTTGTACATACGGTATCCAAACAGTGTCCTAGCTCTACCAAGTTCTTTAGTCGGATGAAAATCCATTCTCTTGTTAACAAACATCATCTCTTGTATGAATTTATGTGTTAAACATGTTTGGCTGGAAATGAGGTCACCGTTACTATGAATATAATTTTGACATCCTTGCTCAACCTTTAAGTTACCTCTTTCTTAGTTGTACTTCCTGTACTTTCTCATTTTTACCTCATTCTTAATTGTACTCTTAATGATTTTTCTCCTGCCAGGTGTCCTTCCTGTTGGCTTCTCTCCAGGCAGGATCTCGCGGCACACAGGCTTGTATCAACGCGGCCAGCACAGTGAGTGGCATCATTGCCGACCTTGACACCACGATAATGTTTGCCACAGCTGGAACTCTTAACTCTGACAGTGCTGATTCGTTTGCTGACCACAGGTAAATTCATCAGGAATTACAAAATAATTTAACATCAAACTATTCAAACTCACAAATACAGGTAGTGCATTTTAATAAACAGAAGTTCTTACTCTTTCCTTGCATTCAAAGTATTTGTGTGAATTGGACTTGAAATTGTGAAATAAAGGTTAAAATTTTGGAAAACATTAATCAGCTTTGAACTACTGATCTATAACACCGTCAGGTAGGTAAAAGAATTTATAATGTAAGAACGTCTTTCCAAAAATATAGTTTATGTTTTTTATCAAATTTCTGATACATGTAGGTGTATAATTTTCTACAGCAAATTCATGGCAGTTTTCATAATGAAATTATTTGAGAACAATAAAAAATTGTCTCTTTGTAGAGAAAACATTCTGAAAACAGCAAAGGCGTTAGTCGAGGATACAAAGACACTTGTAGCCGGGGCAGCGTCAAATCAAGAGCAATTAGCAGGTGCAGCACAAATGGCCGTGAAGACCATCACACGGTTGGCTGACGTTGTCAAGTTCGGCGCCGCCTCCTTAGGGTCTGAGCAACCTGATGCTCAGGTAACTATGACATCTCTTTAGGTTGTTGTCTAGTTTAGATGCTGAAGTAATAAATACTTGATAATTATGTAGTCTGTTTTAGTAACAATTTTGAAATCCAGAATATTTTGAAGCTTTTATTTGGAAATGATTGATAAACAAAAATTACTTACTCAAGAAAAAAAGAAAATTAACGGGGTAACCTCATTTTTAAACAAAATTGTATTAGATCCAACAGTAAGCCCATGCCTTGTAATAAGACCACTCAGATATGTATTACAATTCAGTGAAATGTAGACAAATACTATTTCAACATTTCAATACCATACTGAGACATTGGCTTATAACAGAAAAAATAATGTGGAAGAAAACTGATTTTGTGTTAAAAATCAAGGTTCATGTTTTGAAATAGGGAAAGGTTTAGGTTTTATGAGAAAAATAATATCTTGACAGTAGATATCTAGGACTTAAACAAGATTTGATCTTTATCATCAATTATACCTGAGATTTTTCATTTTAAAATCGGTGAACAGATCTTGATATAGGTTCCACACCTGTAGTAGTATAATTCAGATAAACCGGACAAAAAACCGTTGATGTTTCCAGGTGATGATCATTAATGCTGTGAAGGATGTGGCCTCGGCCCTGTCGGAACTGATCAGCGCAACCAAGAATGCATCGGGTAAATCTGTCCAGGATCCCGCTATGTTACACCTGAAGGAATCTGCCAAGGTGTGTATCTATATATAGCTGTATATCACCTGTACGCATGACTAGCTTTACGTGTCTCAAACTCTCTTTCATTTTCTCTTCTATGGTTTCCCC
The DNA here is from genome assembly GCF_902652985.1 of Pecten maximus. Taxonomy (NCBI): domain Eukaryota; kingdom Metazoa; phylum Mollusca; class Bivalvia; order Pectinida; family Pectinidae; genus Pecten; species Pecten maximus. Next base: position 19,222,382 of record NC_047031.1, on the reverse strand, counting down.
CTTTTAGTTTTTTTTTCACCAACTGCAACATAATCTTTCTTTTGAATATTAGTTAAAATAATTATAGAAATACAACCAAAAATAAAACAAAGGATGCAGAGATTCGCTCCATTATAATGATAGAGTTAACACTAAGAAATTTGAGGATTACATATGAAAATCAGATTCTGTCCTCAAAGATAACTATAAGTTATGATTACAGTAGTTGCCATGGAAACGCTGTCATGAAATCCATTTCCATGGAATTCTCTTTTTCAGGATAAAGATTCTTTATAACTACAAGTTACATATTGTTTGCTGTTTATGATATGATTATCAACTATATATATGATATTGTTTATATATATTTTTCATATATTCTGTGTTTGACCTTGTTATGACACCAATCACTGCTATATGATAAGTTTGGTGACACACAAAACCAATATTCCCTAAACAAGATACACAGATCTGGGGATTAGACTGGTGTCCATATTTGGTCAAAAACAGAACATAGTGGTTTATGATATATAATGATATTTATAATAGAAGTTTGTCATGTATATATGTATCTACTATACTATATAATCTTATAGTGTGTGTATAGTGAAATATATCGAGTTAAAAAAAAAATTGTGGAATTTTCCCTCTTCTAAAACATTGAAAGTTACAAACTTAAGTGGAATCTTAAACCCTGTCATATATTAAAAAGTTATAAAATAAAAAGACCCTGGAAACATTGATCTTGTCGGACATTGAAATCTAAAGAAGTTCAATGGAACCCTCAGCCTTGTAAAATCTAGAATGTTTTACATAGATTTAGGAGCGATCACACAGTTTTACCACTACCTGGTAGTTGCAGAAGTGATATATTTTTTCAGTGTCCTTATGACAATTGTAGAGTTTGTCAAACATTAGTATATTTTCTAATAGTTCTTACTTTATCTTTATATCAAAAGAAAAAAGAAAAAAAAAACAGTTTTATAAGAAAAGAAAAATAATTACATGAATAGGCCTAAAAAAATACTGGGTTCTTAGGCTGTCCCTCATCTACTTTGAAGTCAAAGGAGTTTCTCATCTCATATATTTTCCTGGTTATTACAGAGAATGTATAGAAAAACGCTTCACAAACAAATCTTTCTCCTGTAATATCCGTTATATTTAGCCATAGAATTAGAGCACATCTTCAAGAATGTGAAACTAAGAACCATGATAAATTGTTGTTTCCTTCATTTTGAAGCTATATGAAAACGGATAATGTTACTTTGAAAAATAAACAGAAATTATTCCCTTGTCACCTTTTTCTCTAATGAAATGATAAAGATATTGGCTCCCTCTCTCATCTCTTTTATAGTAAAATTGGTCTGAGAACCTAATAATTCAGTTTATTTAGCCTTATCAGAACCCAAAAACATTTTTTATTTTTGGATTATAAGCCATGAAGTCCTATTCAGTTTTTGGTACTGATTGTTTTATTGAGAGACAAGAACAATTTTGATATGTCCTGTTGCCGGTTTTCTTGAATTTCAGAGTGCAGATGATTTAATTTCGTCTATTGCCGGCGGGTATCATGTTTACGTTTCTAGCATGCTCTGAGTGAGCCTGTAGAGCACCCAATGGCTGGAAACCTTTCGATTGGACGAAAATTTCATGCATCATCGTTGTCATAGTAACATTGCAACATCATCAGTGTTGGACTCTAATTAATATTTTTGTTTTTTTCTACATTGTGTACCTTATCATCCTTGTAATGTTTTAGGATAAAAATCGTAACAATGAAAATGAGGTCTATGGACATGGTTGAATGACATGTTTCCATAGCAACCAAGTCACATGACTTGAGACTTTACCCAGTTTTCCTTTAGTGGAGACGAATTGTGGCATATTTCTCATATATATATATACCCAGTGTTTTTTCGATATTTTGTGCCAATGTTTTTCATGGAATTGACATATCATAATGAAATCAAAGGTCCCTGTCCAAAAGTTATCTCCCCTTGAATATCTTCTCTTTTTTTTCCTCTTTTTGCGTTATTATCATCAAATTAAGTTAATTGGAAAACACTTTGTTGAGATTATTTCACATGAAAAGAAAGCCGTCATCTTTACTTATGTCAGAAGGAAAAGAAATGTTTGAGAGGCTAAAATTCGTGGATATAAGTTGATGTAATTTTAATGGACAAGGGCCTTTGTTTTCTGCTACATGTTTTGTGATGTGAATTGCATGTGACAGGATGAGTATAAAATTAGCTCGTATATTAATTAACATCATTGTATTTATATATATCGTCTTTATCAGATATACCATAGTATTACAATATATTGAACTACCAAATAGATAGCAATATTCCTGCAAAAATCAGCAAATTCTTTTTGATTAAAATTTGGAAACCATAACTCTAAAGAAATTCGTTTATAATTTTTTTTCTCCAAATTTTCAGTCATTTTTCAGTTGTGAAAATAGGTGAAATAAATAATATACACAAATACTGAAACACTGTTATTGTCACTTATATATAAAAAAAATATGAAAATACTATATTTGGAATTATATTTGAATTGAAAATTGATTTTCATATATCATTTCATAAAGTAAAACATATACAGCCATCCTTTCAGTTGCAATTCGCAATGTTTTACGATGTATTGATGTAGTAAAAAAATTGTTATCATTTTGTTGTGTGTACTTTTAGCCATATTTGGCGCAAAGAAATATCATTATACAAATATTCATCAGATTATTAGGGGAAAAAACACTTTGTAAGAAAATTTCTATTTTCTACATATTGGAAATCTTAATTTTGTACTTCAAATTACTGCAGATTTTGATTCAACATTGCGAATATTTTCTTAATTTAAATTTTTTAATAGATAGCAATGTTCATGCATACTGGGTATTTTGAAAAATGCAAATAAAGTTTTGCAATTCTAAGATTTGAGGTATGGGATGTTATTTAAAGAGATATTCATGGTGATCTTCGTCAATATTCACATTATCATAAAAAAAAACTTTACATATACTGTCCTTAAAATTTATGTAGGCAAGATGTAAAAAAAAGATTTATAACAACAATAAAAAAATGTTTATTAGAAATTTTAGAATTTTTAGAAAACAAAGATGTAAGTTATAAGTTAAAATTCTTTATGTATATTTTACTTTATGTAGAGTAATTCTATGTTTGAGCATTCTTCTTGTCTTGGCACATTCAGACTAAAACTCCTTAACTAAAATATCTTCAATGTTTATTCTTTTATAATAAGCTTTGACATTTATCTGCTAAAATATATGAACTAGTTTGTACTTAACAGAGTTACTTCCCCTTCTAGAACTCTTTGGTGTTGTTGTTCAGTGTCTTGACTTCCTTGCTTACGTTTCCTCTGTTTTGCCTCTGCATGGAGTTTTGATGTTCAGTCATCTTCTTATTTCGTTTCTGTTGGCAGCATTTCGGCTGGAAATTAATCGCTTTCCTGTATTGGACTTATAACCTTGATATATTGTAAAAAAAAAAGTATGAGAGGTCTATGATGGCTAAGATGGTAGAGTATATAATTAGACAGTGCAAACTTGGGTGAAGGTCCAAGGTGTGTGGTCTGATCTCTATCTGGGAGGGTGTTTAATTCTCAGTACACTGAGATCACAGACCATCTGATGCTGTTAGGGTTATATCCTTGGAAAAGTCTTTATTATAACATTTTAGTGTGGCTCTTATAATATCGCTGAGACACCTGACTTGTTGTCTCCAAGTAAGATCAATTAATCTAGTTATTTATCATTCAGATGGCAAAGAAAAAAGTCGCTGTTGAAATATTTTTGTTTATATTTACAAATATTCAGTAGACCTCAATTGTTTTCCAAATTGGAGAATTTTACCTATAATCTTTCATACAGTTTCTGTTGCCTTTAAAAATCAAAGATAATCAATATTAATGTATGGTTTTAGATTATAAGTATCCTTTACCATATACTTGGCATAAATATTAGTGATTAAATATTTTCTGTCAGAATTTGGTATAGATATTTTCTGATTGACATTTTGTGTTTCCTTTGCTTGAGATTTCCCTTCTTTCTCTTTGTGTCCTGTGTTTAATGTCTTATTGTTTTAAAATCTCCCAATTATGGAAAAACATTTTGAAATACAATTATAATAACTGTTCACCTTGATTTTTAAACTTTAATTAAACTTTTAAACTCTAAAAAGGTTAATAACTTACTATTAAAACAAATATAACAAAATAATCATTACTAATTTTAGACTACATTTTTATTTATAAAATTTATTGAATGGCTCCGAGAAAAAAAGAATGCTCAAACTGTTTTTTTCAAGTTAATTTAAATAAGTTTTTTTTTTTTTTTTTTTTTTACAAAATTCAGGATGACTATTCATTCTAGTAGGCGTAATTCATAAGATTTTGGAATAAATTTTAAGAAATATTTTTAGTTCAAAGTATTTCAAATACATCTAATTTAATTTGAAATATTTTCAGTAGGTTAAATGTTTTGAATTCAGAAGAACTATAAGTGTTTTATGTGTCTATCGGTGTATATCTGTTACCTGTACAACTAGGTGTTAAGAATATGAGGTAGGTATATATGTATATATATATATAATCAGTGTATATGATGTTGTCAAATAAATAGTTATGTTGTCTTTAAATATATGTATGTGTGTCTTCTTTATCACTGAAATGGAAGTCTCACAATCTACAGGGAACAAAATCAAATTCAGTTGAGTATGGGGTTCTGTTTCTTCATATCTTTTAAAAATCTGTTAAGGTGTAAAGTGTGATACATTTTTTCATAGTTTTACCTACAGGTTTCATGACCTATTAACCTTAATTAAGATATGAATACCTCTACACGATTCTGTTATTAGTCCCTATATACAACCTGGGGGACTATATATAGGTTTCCTCGCCATTCGTCTTGTGCATACTGTACATAAGTAAGTAGCACTAAAGTTTGTCAGCACTCTAGCGGCTTCATTCCTCGAGAGACTTTGATCAAACTTCACACAATGATGGTAGAACCATGATATCTCAGACAAGTTCATGTTTTTGGGTCAAGGTCAAGGTCACTTGATATTTTTAGCAGGGCCAGTAGAGTAAATGTTTTACTTAAGCAATATCCAGTATGTTTGTTCACAGTAACATATCACTGTAGAATATGTCTGACATTGTTCTGTAAATTCTTCCAGAATATCAGACATACCTATTTTTATGACCCGTCTTGATTAAATTAGATCTCTACTTAATAAAATAATTACACAAGGACCACGGAATCATGAATATCCTGGATCTATCCTGAAGTAAGCCCACATCAAAAACATCTTAATATTATCCGTGCTGTCTGTAATATGCCTAACTTACTGGGTTGTGTATTGGCCATGCTAGGTTTATTTCAGGATAAATATTGTACAGAGTTCCGTGTCTTACAGATATGTAGCTGTAGTGATAATTATGAATATTTTGCTGGAAAGAGTTCTACATATTTAGTAACACTCATTTACTTCAAAATTTTTTATTAAAAAAATATTAGCATATTGACTCTTTGTTAACATCAAAGTCAAGGTCAAAGTGCGAGAGCTCACATCCCTCGTGTCAACACCGTGTCAGGAGCCGGAGATTCACAGAGGATGGTACGGTCACTCAGAGTTTTGTAGAAGAAGTGTTGTTTGGTTTAGTAATCTTATTTTCTTTCTGTTTTGTTTTTCTCGCCTTCTCATAATACCTATCATCATATAGAAATTTTGTCAAAAATGATTGATTTAGGCTTCTTGTTTACTTGCTTGTATCTGATTGGTCTACTATTTCGTTGCCCTAGGTGATGGTTACCAATGTGACATCACTCCTGAAGACAGTGAAGACAGTTGAGGATGAAGCAGCGAGAGGTACCCGGGCACTAGAATCCACAATCGAGGCCATTGGACAAGAAATTAAGGTTTGTTGAATACATGTCCAGGATCAGGAAGGAAGAACCCCTTAAGGATCTGTGTTCATTCAAAATCAGAATTGTGACATCTGAAAATGGTCCCCAAGATATCACTTAAAATTTCATTATTGAAAATTTTATCTTGACTGTATTGGCATGTGCAAGAAGTTCAACAAATGCATTGTATTTCTGATTGACCTTCTCTGCTTGCAGACATACGACACTACAAATGAACCAATGAGAAAAGCAACAGCAGAGGACCTTATAAGGATAACCAAACCAATCACCATGGCAACAGCCAAAGCCGTGGCTGCTGGTAACTCCTGTCGACAAGAGGATGTTATTCAGGCGGCCAATATCGGTCGGCGAGCCATATTTGATCTCCTGGCTACTTCTAAGGTAAAATCTCCATGCAATCGACGTCTACACTTCATCAAGTATGATTTTTTTTAAAAAGAGAAAAATTTGAAATAATTAAGATTTATACATATTGTACATCAAATCAGAATGCTATACTCTCAATCTGCCCATTTTATCAAGTTTTTTCACAACCAATCAATTCTGAATCTTTCTTTATAGCTTGACCTTATAACCTTGACTGTAGAGATCGATTGACCTTGACCTTTCTGTATATAAATTTAAATATTTCCCGGACTAGGGTGCTGCCACAACAGCTGAGACCGCAGATATCCGTCACCGAACCATTGTGACAGGACGAAATGCAGCATCCGCCTACAACCAACTCTTGGAACAAGTCAATGTGGTAAGTTTTTATATCAGAAATTATAGGTGATCTGTTTGATGATGTCATCAACCTAACTTACCGATTGCTATGGTAACCATAGTGAGAGGCTGTGACACAGAGCATCAGACAGTTAACAATGTAACCTCAGGCTAAAAGTTCCGAAGAGACAGCATGCACTCTCCTTTGCTGTGTTGGTTGTTTTCTTTGGTAATCTGATGCTGTTCAGTGAGTTAGTCACCAGCTACTACAAGGAGACCCAGCCTCAAAATGACCCTGGTTATTTATGGGGCGATAAACCCAGTAGGCAAACACACTGAATGAAAACTAGTAGTGATGATATCTGTTGATGTAAATTATGTAAATTCCAGAGGTGAAATATTTCATGTCTGTGAGAGTTTTCGTTTTTAAAATATTTACATGATCACAGTTATATGTGTAAAATGTAGGTGGTTTCTGTGTAGTTTTGTGTGTCAACATTTACCATGCTGTTCGCATGTTTCTCATAAACTTTGTGCTGCCTCACAAATTAATGGAAACTTTAACTGATCCTCTCAGATTATACAAAGACCGACACCAGAGGGCAGGCAGTGCTTAGTCGAACTCTCCAGACAAGTAGCAAACTCTGTGTCCGAAATCGTCCAAACAGCTGAAGCTATCAAAGGTATGGATGTCAAAATTTATTTAACGTCACTTTTCTGACAAATTTTAAGTTTTCAGATGTATTTCAACTTTTGTAAATCTTAATAAGATGAATATTTATTTATTAATAAAATTCAAAAAATTTGAATATTTTAGGAATTATAATTTTGAGTATTCCTGTTGGCATGGTAACACTGAGAAACTTGATCCTCAATCTTCACACCATGAACCTGCACTTCACATCTCTTTGCCTTGTTTCCAGATCTTATCTAAACTTTGATCTCTCTACACAATACTTTACTAAGAAGAAGCTGTCATTAAGAAATTTAATAAAATATGGCTATTTTTGGTCTCATTTGCAACGAAAAGTCGTGAGAGCTGAATTATGGTGTTACTCTTATGGTGGCAATGGCATTGTCAACATTTCCATTCAATGTTTTGGGTTTAGATCCATTGCTATGTGCAAGTCAAATTTTTACCAAACTCGGAATATAAGTTAATTAATCGTGGTTATGACAACACACCCTTCATCAATAGAGATTACCCTCCAGAATTTAGGGTCCAGTGGAAATTAGAGAAGCTGGGAATCTGGACTAATGTGTCTATAATATATAGGTGTGACTTTATCACTTTATAAACCTGGAGGGTTGTTTGGATGTTTTACGGGAGGAGGGGGGATACAGAAATTTTAGCAGATGTTGGGAGTTTGTTTAAAAATTACAAAACTGACAAAGCAGGACAGGTGAGACATATGATAACGTGACATTCTTGTGCTTGTATGACCATATTTGGGTTGTTTCTCCTCCTCAGCATCACATGAGATCAGATGGTCATATACCGTACCAGGTAACCCAGGAATGTTGATGTATAACCATTGTAGGTCATAGCAACCAGTTTTTGCAAGGAGTTTTTTTTTAATTTATGTTTCTTTTATTTTGATTTTCAGATTCGTTGATATTTATTTTATCTAACCAAAGTCAAGTGATATGAAACTAACCTGTATGTAAAACTGTTCCTAGTTTAGGTAAAAACTCTAGCCTTTAGTTTCCTTCCTAATGTTTTTTTGGTAAATTTTGAATTAGCACTGTTAAAATTAAAAGCACTGTATTTATATTAAGCAATCTGCTGTAGGCTGAAATGCTCACACTGTAGTTTTTGTAAAAATTATTCCATGAAATATTATCTGGCCTAACCTACCAAATTATTCCATAAAATATTATCTGGCCTAACCTACCTACCCTAGTTTTTTGAAAGACAAAAGCAGAAATACAATAGATTTATTTTCACCCTCTGAAGGTTCATGTTTTATTTTAACTTGTAACTTTAATTATTTTTTTTAAATATTCATGAAAAGTTTTACCCTGTCTCAATTTGAAATCTTACTTGCACTTTAAAATATCAGAAATCTTTTAACTAAATTTCATAAGTGAAAGGAATTGCTGGGGTAACTTTATCTGAAAAAAATGTTGTTTTTTTGGGGGGGTTTTTTGTGGGCGGTATAGAGTGGATACTTTTAACAATAAACAACATGATAATTCAAAATTACCCAATAATAGTATAAATTAATAGTATTTATCAAAAAGTTTGTAGGAATAAAAATGATTCATTAGATAATCATTTGTAGAATGAAACAGAAATATTGTAATAATTTTTATATTTCTAGCACACATTCTTCATTGTAACACTCTTTACAGTGTTCGTCTTGTTATATAAGTGAGGACTAACTATACAATGCTATCATTTCTGTGGAGTTTTTAAGTTACAATGTAAATGATGTCAGTGATGTATACAGTGCATGGATTTAAGATGATGAAGATGACAGAATCTATACTGTCAGACCCCACTGTCTGAATACGTGAATTCCTGTTTGTCTTTAACCCATTGTGTCTGCTTTGTTTAAATCTTTCAAGAGGAATTTTCAGTTTTACAGTTAACGTAATACTTCATTTGATAATCTTTGAATATTTGTCACATTTCCATTTGTGACTAGAATTTTAAAGCTGACAATTTTGAAATGTGCCAAAAGAAAACAATGAAATCTCAAATAATTTATTTGACTATTTTCAAAAAAAACAAAAAAAACCAACGTATTTGGACTTCACAATAAAATCACAATTGGTCCTAAAACCTGTAGGGTGGGTAAATAAAGATTGATACTATTTTCCCTCTTGGATGATTTGAATGATAGCAGAGATCTACAATAGTCCCCTGGCACCTGTTCTTGTTGTTGGGTTTGCGATCACCTCACCTGTGTAGGTAGACAATGAATGAAGAGTTCAGTCCCCTGAGATTGGTCTATGTATGCGACTCCTTAGAAACACTAACAGCATGGAAAGTACTGAAAAAACCTAAGAAAGGTGGAAAAAGTTAAATTCTAAATCCAAATCCTAATTATTTTTAACACTGGTTTTAGGAATTGGTAAACAAACTCAGGGGGCAAGGGGAGGCAACTAGGTTGTGAAAAAGATCTTATTGAAATTTCCAATAATACTGTCTAAACACAAAGGGAAATCAATTGTTTTATGATTGAGCATATCATTGTACAGAGTTGATTCCCCTAGTAATTTCTCCTTGCTTAGTACAGCCTGGATTACAACAGTATGCTTTCTCGTTTATTAGAATCATAATGACTTCTGAAATAATATTGAGCTTTATAAATTTTTGCTAAATTTACAGGCAAAGTATGCATTTCACCTGTAATTATTTTCAGAATTTTTTTTTTTTTTGAGGTGTACATCACATTGAAAAAAAATGAGGATTCAAAAAATTATAATTTCCAGTTGATTAATGATTGGCATGTAGTGTGTGTCTGTTTGTGTCTGTATCACCACAAAGCTTGATTAAACCATCTGGATCACTACAAAGCTATATTATACCATCTATATCATCACAAAGCTTATTTGGCAATGAATGTCTAGCAGACAGCTTACCATAAAGCTGAGATTTGTAATCTTGCCATTATTATGTAACCATACAATGTACTGGGAATGTTTTGCAGATCTCATTTTGGCCTTCGTCTTTGTCAAAAAAATTATCTTCGATTATAAATATCCTTTCATTGAAAGACAAAATTAACTATAAAATTGTTTTAATGATGTGTGGCGAAGAGCAGAGAAAAAGCATCTGCATATAATTTTCCTGGTATAGAGAGTATGCTGAATCTATGCTGATTTTGGTGTCAATTTTATATGCTGTTTGTGTACTTCCAGGCTCTGATTGGGTGGATCCACAGGATCCAACAGTTATCGCTGAAAATGAGCTCCTTGGAGCTGCCAACTCTATTGAAGCAGCTGCGAAGAAGCTGGCAATGCTGAAACCACGGCCTAAGGTCCAGGTAAAGCTAGATATTCGTATAAATCACATTTCTCACTAGCTATCATTAACATTTCTGGTCAACCTAAAGTTTCCTTTTCTTAATATGCTTTGTCTTGTCTTCAGGATCTATGTATCTCTATAGACATGATCAATTTTCACAATAATATTAGAAGGATTGGTTTTACAAGAGTTACTAGGATCATTTTTGGAACACTCGAAGTTTTTATCAGTTTTGTTTAATTGAATTAAAAAAAAAATTGGATACTGTACTGTTGCAATATTTCAGGCTTTTAAAATAGGTCTGTAGTTGATTCTTACAGCAAAGTTAAATTTGATTGGCTGGTGAAAGATTTGCTTTGTAACACATTCTGTGATTGGTCAAGTGACACTTACAACTAACAACATTGGCCATGCTTCCCTAACAAGACTTTTCATTGGTGGAGGATAACACTTCGAGTTTCTGTGAGATATGTTTGATATATTTGGTGGTGACCTTTGACCTTTCCACCGATTATCAAACATGTCAGCACAGCGGCTGGAACTAACAACACTGCTGTTAACATGGCCACATATCAACAAAGCAGCTAACCATAACAACAGATTGGTTACCATGGAAACTGGTACCTATGGCAATAAAATGGTTACAGTTGTTAGATAGGGGGTAGCTATGGTATCAGAAATACATTGGAATTGAAGACAGCTGGTAGATTTTATGAACAAGTGTTACAGAATCAGTTCAAGGAGTGACATTTTAATATGAGCTCTGATTGGCAAAGTTGATGTTGTATACAGTTGTCTGATTGGATGATTTGAATTTTGATAATTTCTGTGGCATGATAAAAGAATTGGTTCTATTTCCTGAAGTATTTTACTGTTTTACAATTCATTGATATAAAATATTGTTTAATGTCCATTGTATCTGAAGTGATTTGTCGAGACTATCCGGGATGATTAATTTAATATGTTTTGTATGAGATTCAGGTTAGGATACTCGTATACTTACCGGTTTAGATATTTCCTTCTTACATATATATTTGATTTCTTGTTATGTAATTTGGGATGTGGGCTTTCCCTTTCCTGTGTATATATGGAAGTTTTTGTCCCTCAGATTTGAAAAAGTTCCGTCTGCAATTTAGGTTTGATCTCTCCGACTTAAAACAGATAACATTGTGATTGAAGTTTTGTTCATCAAATTTGGAATAGTTAAGTTTTTAGGTTTCATCTCCAACTTTTAAGTTAAATATGTAATTTAGATTTTGTCCCTCAGATTTGGTAAGTGTCTGATTTTACTCTTACTTAGAAACTATGTTATTTTGAATAAATATTCTATTAAAAGAATATACATGTACAGTGGAACCTCTATAAACCGAACATGCATGGGACATGACTATTTGTTCGGTTTATAGAGGGTTCGGTTTGGAGAAGTTGATCGAAAAATGACCGGTCAAATTCCGGATATAATTGGTTGGACGATGTTTTATTAGAATGCACCCGATTACAAAACGGCACGTTCATACTTAGACAATTTGGATTGTCTGAATAATATGCATATTATGAAAGTTAATCAATGTTTATATTGCAGAATATATAAGAAAGGCAAATGACTATAACAATAGTTTTAAACAGTATTTTCACATGTACAACTACACTTTATGATCGGCCTACATTTTGTTACATCCGGTGAAGCTTCGTCATGTGGATGGGGCCAATAGTCCGATACGGAACATTTTACACATCAAATAATATTAAAGGGTGTGAAGATGTTTTGTTTCAATATCAATTACAATTGATCAGATGATACTGGTCGTATTTCCGACATCGCTGTTGTCTAAAAAAACATCACGGCTTCTTTACGAAAACAACCCCTTTTGGGCCTCATTTAAATTAAATGCGAAACTCAGGCTTCTAGCTCTACTTGCATTGAGAAGATAAACGAACCGACGCGCTTCAATGAAGTGTGGCATTGTTTCATAATTGTCGTGTTGATTATACACTAGGCCTTCCGTCATAATGCCCCCCTTGGGATATATATTGGATACCTGTACAAATCACCTACGTAGGTCCCGAGACAATAAGGCTTCACACAATACCCGTCACAGTTGTTGTTTCACGGTTGACTGGCCTGACCTCGTGTCATAATCGCTCAGGTAAGGCCGGTTTTCAGAAGTAATTTTTGGTATATTTTAACAGGAACCGGACACAAAATCAGTCCGATGTTCGGAATTCAGAGGGATCGGTATTTGGAAGTTTTTTAATACTATAATAAAGAAGGACCAATTCCGTACAATGACAATTCGTTCGGTATTCAGAGGTGTTCGGTTTTTAGAAGGTTCGGTTTTCGGAAGTTGCACTGTATAACTCTTACATAATTTTGATTTTTCAGTATTTCTGTATTTTCTCTAGTTAAAAATCATGAGAAATGGTGCATTTGGGGTTATCGGCACAAAGCTTATGTAGAGTTTGATCAGCTCCAAACTTACAAGTCAAATTATGAAATGTAGTATTACAAATAGTTTATTTGTGAAATCAAATAGCTGTGAAGGCAGCTGTTTTAAGATCATGTAATATAGCACTTACAAGATGATATGGTTGCTATAAAATGTTGCTATATATGATGTGTTGAATATTTCTTTCCTAGGAAGCTGACATGAGTTTAGAATTTGAAGAACAGATCTTGGATGCTGCCAAATCTATTGCTGCGGCGACAGCAGCTTTGGTGAAATCAGCATCAGCAGCTCAGCGAGAACTGGTGGCTCAAGGAAAAGTAAGAAAGATAACTCTATTTGAAAAATTAAATCTCAGATATTTTACCAGTATAATATGACATAGATTCGAGATTTCATCCAAAATATTTTCTGTTTAAACTATTGTTGTCTCCTTTGAGTCTTCAATCAAATCTAACCGTAGTGTGAATGTTTTAGAAAAAGGTTCTTCATAGAAGAGCTGTTCAGCTGCATGGTAGAAAAAATAGTCCCAAATTAATTATGAAAGTTGTTTCTTTCATCAAAATTATCCTTTAAAATATGATTATGTAAATATTTGGTTTGCATTATTGCTACAAGTTATTTTTATTTAGTGGCTTTCTGACGGTTTACATATATATCTTGCTTTTTGTTTTAAATTTTTGTGTAAATTGGAAGGCTTCGTTAAGGTTATAATCTGCATTTGAAGACGTGCATCAGAAGCCAACTACTAGTAATGAATAGAGATAAAATAGTCTGTTGAGTTGAGATTTTCTGTAGAAGGGGACAAATAGAGCCTAACCTTGTTGGCACTGTTTTGTGTTGTCTGCACCGACGGTTCTGTGTGATAACTTCAGTAGCCACTGGCAACTAAAACTGAAGCTTTAAATAGTGCCTTGTTGTTGAAAGCGCTGGTTTGGGATTGCTTTTCAGATCTGAAGGTCAAAGGTCAAGGTCATATTTTGAATAAAATTTAAAATTGGCTTCCATACAATATGTACGAATTTATGTTTCTGTCTACTGTCTGTTGTGGTGAAAAATGAAAAAAAATATTACAAAAGTAAATTGGAATATTTTGTCTGACGTAGATTTTATATTGGCTAGATTCTTCTTGAAAGAGTAAGCATAAATTACTTCATTATCTAATATATTAATTTTAATGATCTCAAGATTTAGGAAATTGATCCAATTGTTTCAACTCTAATACATTTTCTAATAAATAGGAATAAGCAGCATAATTTAACTAGGTGTTTCCATTTAATTTCTAAGAAATATAAAATTATTTGATAATTGAAATGGTATTCTGATTACTATTTGTGTGCTTCTAAAGCCAGGCTTGTTTGTATATGCAAACTAATTTTATTTGATTTATTTAAAGCAAATAATTTCATTAACATTAGAGTTCTATTTTTGTGATAACTGCATGATTTTGCCTCTGTAAAAGGTATATTTCGCCTGATTATGACTTGGTAGTTTCAAGATAAATTTTATTTAATTGTAATGTTCAGTCATTACTGAAATACTTGGTACATTTCTGCAAAATTGTACTAGAATGAAATTTTAATTTTATTTTTAAGAAATTATATTAAATTACTTTTTAAAAACAATTGTAATCATGTTTATCTGAACATAGGTTCCTGAAAATATTTTTTCAATCTCAGATTTTCAGGATTCTTACTTACACTTCTGCACAAATGATCATAACAATTTTTGGATTTGTAATTTTTTCTGATGATTTAAGATTAGCATTTCAGATTCTGCATTGTGTAAAAAAACAAAACCAAAAAAAATTTATAACATTGATGTATTAAAATCAAAGTAAATTACAAATAGAAGTCAAGAGATATTTTAAAGGCAGATGGCCATTGTTTGTTTAAAATTTGATCAAAGAAATACATGTTGAAAGAAATTTGACTAACATACAATGGAATTTAGATTCTATATAGAATTTTTCAAATGAAAACAAAATTTGAAGTAATTTAGATTGAATGAGCGACGGCTTCACTGTTGAGTATACAAGGGGAGGTAATGAGATACAGATTTGATGTTATGTGCCTAAATTTCCAGGTTCGACCACGAATCGAGGTAACACCAGAGCTAGTTGCTTGTTCACCCTATTTCTTAGGATGCTTGTTGGTTTCTATGCAAATATTGAATTCTTGAACGCTTGGAAAACAGTTGCCATGACAATATGATTTTATACAAAAAAATCAATGTGATACATTGTATATAAAAAACAATTGTGAGAAAGATGAAAAAAAAAAATCAGAAAAAAATAACTCCAGACCATTTAATAACTTTAATCATAACTTTATTTATTCCGATAAAAAAATGATATTTTGTGTGATTAAGTTGAACTGAAATTATAGAAATCGCTCACATTGTGTGATAAATGAACATACTTTTTTCTGTATGTATAAATGGTATATAGGAAAAAATCCTACATGTAGATTGTACAAAAAGGAAGCTCTTGTCATGGCAACTGCATTTGGTTTTGGTGACAAATATTTACAAACAAAATTTAAACAGTGATGTTTGCACATTTATTCAGGGAATACTTCATAACTCTGGTGACTTGTCTTTATAACATTTCATGTCTCATTGTGCATTTTTCCTTGCAGCTTTTTTTTTTTTTTTTTTATCATTTATTTAGATTTTTAACACAAATCATACATAGATGTTATTTTAGATTTAGGAAATACTTGAAATTGCAAAGATGTAAAATTGGTCATATTATATTTAAATTTTCACTGTTCTTATTTTTAACATTATGTCAGTACATAACATGTTTCCTAGAATTAGAAAATATTTTATAGTGAATTAAATAAATAATCATTTAAAGATTTATCTATTTATCTATACAGTCCTGTTTATCCCTGGTTTACATGGTAAAATATTTATTTTGTTTGGTGCATCATTTGACCCCTAGCTGGTGTGATGACCAGATTTGGTTTTCTTCGTGTGACCATTTTTGAGTGATATTTAGGTCCAAAACAATCCTGTTCATGTTTTGCTTTGATATTTCACATCTGTCTCTAGTTGTGAGTTATCTTGGATCAGCAATTTATCAGTAGGGGAAAACAACAATTGTGTACAAAGAGAATTGTTTCTAGATTTGGTAAAACAACAATTGTGAAATTTAAAGATAATTGTTTCTAAATTTAGTAAAAAAAAATGTTGGAAATAGAATAAAAATGTTATTTTTTTATTTATTTTTTTTACAGCTGTACTTTTTACTGTTCAATCCACACTAGTTTTAATAAGTAATATGAAAAGACACAAGTCTTCATATGCTTTGCTTCTTATTTTGCATTTTTAAAGTGCATTTTTTAAAAAAGCTGAAAAGATTTATTATTTAATTTTTAAGAATTAAAAGAAAAAACAAGAAAAAATGAAAGATTAGATTGATAAGAATTCAATACAAGTGGAAGTCTTAAAATAAATTTTGAGAAATGCTTGATAAATATCTTCTTTGTGTGTTGTACACTATTTACATTTTCACACATCTGTTAATGAAATAATATTTTGATTATTTCTGTGATATTTGCAATTCCTCGCTTCACCAACCCAGCTCTGAAGCACTTCCATGCACAAGAGTTTAAAACAGCAATTCTTCAAAACAATTACTTTACCATGCTGACTTCAGATTTACTCAATATCTGACCTTGTCCACCATTGAGGTCAGACACAGATGACCCCTGTTTGAGTTCAAAGGTCAATAAAACACTGCCACATATCCAATGTTGTAAAATTGTGTGAATCTGAAACATTGGCATGCCCTATTGAACAAATAAAACCATTATGGTGTATTTTTCATGCAGTAACGACTACATTGTATTTGTTTACAAGTCACCTATTGGTAAAACGAGTCTTTGGGTCAAGGTCACTGTTACTGTTTTTTTAACAAAGGGGGGTCGGGGTGTTAAAGGACATGAATTGCTACTATTTTGTTTTAGCAGTTGGAGGGTTAAGGGACATGAATGGTTTGTTTTTTCATATTTTTAAACAAGAAACTAAGTGTTTTGTCATTGCTTGTCCCCATTACGTTTGAGGTTTGTTGGTGCATTTTGTAATCTATAATTTGAATGATTGGTCATTGTAGTATATATCATCATTGAAGTACAACAACATATTTACTGATTATTTATCAGGATATTTAATCTGGGTGAATGTATGAAAGTTTGAGACAAACTCATATAATCAAGGCATGCTGTGTAAAGAGGATATTATTATAAACAAGAGAATCATTTTAGTGTGGAAGAATAATTAGAACATTTTGCTGCCAAGTGTTTCAACTATACATGATGGACAATGTAGAGATGGATAGAAGGCAATGTACTCTGTATATCATATATGTTGATGTAACTGGATTACTATAATCATGTACATACTTGCCAACTTTTTAAAATTCTCATGGGGGAGAAAGTGTGTTAGCGACATTTTTGACCGGAAAACACATTTCACGCGCGACACAGTTAGCAAACAAAAACTAAGGGGAGATCATTTGCATGATCACTTAAGCTTCCTTCCCTCACTGAAAAAAGGGGTGAAAAAAAACCTTATTTCAAACTTGGCCAATGATCTTTTTTATTTAAGTTTGGAAAGATAATTATATAAGCAACAAATTACAAAAAATAGCTGCAAAATTACATCATTTTTAATTATTTCTGGATATTATTTAACTCACTGTTCACTCTAAATAAAAGTATTTACTTAGATATGTTATGAAAAGTATGTTGTAAGATAGATGTCAGTCAATTAAATGCAAATTATCACAATGATATCACTTTCTATCAAGCTTTCTCTCTGGCAGTAAACTTCAAAAGAAAATACCTAAAATGTCACGATAAATATCTAGAGTACAATATAATGTCTGAATGAAATTTCAAATGTTTCTTTGGATTACAACAAAGACAATAATACAAAAAAAATAAAAAGGGCTGTACCAGCAGTTGTAATCACTATAGGCTTACAACTCAGTGCTTTGTAGGTGGGGACTGATACTTAAATTCAAAGTTTTAACATGACAGTATTTAGTTTAAGAAAGTGAGTATTTGTGGACATGTTTTTGTCGTTCAAAATGTGAATTGGGAAAGTTTCTGCCAAAATAAGTCTCTGCTAATTGACACTAAGTATGCTGATGATACGGTGATTGAAACGACGTTACCTACCGGCAACCAGGCCTTCGGTCTATATGGTCGTTATTGTGAATTTATTTCCTTGTGCTAATTATCTAAAGATCAGCCAATGTTTAAATGTAGTTAACATTTCAATAAGTAATCTGTCACATTCGATACTCCGTTGATAACATTGCCATTGTTGTTTTCACTTTTTCTGTCCGAGATATACTGTCAAGTAGAGGTCGTTGATGCGCTTAACATCAAAGGCAGTATACAAAGTCATTTACAAGCGTTTAATCAACCATGACTGACCTGCTACAAAAACATCACCACGCGTCCTCAGCTTAATTGGTTTTAATTAATTGTTTATTTATCGGGGTATTGTCACCCTTGCAGTCAGTGAAGTGTCAGAATTTCGTTACGGTCTGTGAGCAGGTCAGTTAACTGACCAATGGCCCACACATATGTCTTTCACCAGCCAGCAAGCGTTACCTGTCATAGGCCTAAGTGAATCTAACCAGATGAATAGGGGCTCCATACGGGGTTATCAAGACATATTCTCCAAAATCGGGAGAATACACTATGTTTTATCTATACGATCGGGAGACGGGGCAGGGAGTCTGGAATCGGGAAATTCCCGACTAAATCGGGAAAGTTGGCAAGTATGCATGTATGTCTGTGTGATGAGGAATATTAAATATTAGCGAAATATATGTGGGGACAACATTATAAGGTTCAATACAGCTCAACTCATTCTCCCTTTCAAAAAAAGAAAGAAAGAAGCTCTACAACTGACGAAAAATTCTGATCTTTGGTCAAATCTGTAACGATGTGTGTCTTATAATGGTCAGGACTATTAATGACCTTCATTGATAATATTCAGACAGATCTGATTTTTATTTGCCATGAGTTCAGCTGTATTGATAATAGGTACGAATTGATTTACATGTTATACAGTGTTTGAGTATGTATTGAAACAACACAGTGGATTCAATTGTCTTATCTGACACCTGAGTATTCTGACATCCTATCTAATATGACCTCTAAGTATTCTGCCATCCTGTCTATTCTGACCATTTGTCTAATATGACATCTGAATATTCCGACATATTTTCCAATCTGACCCCTGAGTATTCTGACATATTGTCAAATATGACATCTGACCTATTGTCAAATATGACCTCTGAATATTCTGATATAATGTCTAATCAGACCCCTGAGTATTCTGACATCCTGTCTTATCTGACCCCTGAATATTCTGACATTGTCTAATCTGACCCCTGAGTATTCTGACATATTGTCTTATCTGACCCCTTAATATTCTGACATATTGTCTAATATGACCCCCGAGTACCCATTAGAATTCTAAAACTTGGTCTAATCTCACCTCTGAGAATTCTACCATCCTGTCTAACATGACTTCAGAGTATTCTGAC
The DNA here is from genome assembly GCF_902652985.1 of Pecten maximus. Lineage (NCBI taxonomy): Eukaryota > Metazoa > Mollusca > Bivalvia > Pectinida > Pectinidae > Pecten > Pecten maximus. Next base: position 19,202,757 of record NC_047031.1, on the reverse strand, counting down.
ATATTATCAATTCTGACTTCTGAAAATTTTGACACTGTCTAGTCTTACGGCTGGTATTCTAATATCCATTTAATCTGACTCCTTAATTTTGGCATAAGACCTTTGTATTTGCTGTCTTTCTCATGACAGACAGGTTTATGTGTTGATGGTGTTTTCCTAGGTTGTAGTGCTGCTCAATCTCAGTAATAGTATCCTACATAGTTTACAAACATTTTATATCCCTAGATTTTGCATCTAAAATTGCTGAATGATCATCGTATGAAAACTTGTATTTCTGGATGATTCTGAGAAGTAGACTGTAAGCAACATTATTGTTTGTACTGCAGTGACAGTTATTTAATGACATGGAAGAATATTTTTACTTTTTATACTGAAATGGAAAGTATGTGTACAGGAGTGAGGAAGTCAAAGATATCATAAATTGATATAGTGTTTGAGAAAGGAACTTCAATCTTATATGTGTATTAGGTACATTTATATGCCTTAAAGACTTCCTCAGGGAAATATTAAATCTCCACAAAAGGGCAGGACTGGAAAACTCAAGTTTATTTCAAAGCTAAATTTAATTATGAAATATTCGCTTTAGATAGTATGTTGTAAGAGAAAGAGAGAGAGAGAGAGATGAATAGGTAGTAAAATGTTTTCTGTACTTAATACTTATTTCTAACTAAACTTGAGTTCATTCTTTTCACGGTTATCTGTCTGACTTTCTGCGTAGGATAAGCACAGAAATTCTCAATATTCAAAAAAGACCCCTCTGGGTCACACTTGATTATGACTAATGTTATATGGTGATATCATTATAAGCACATAGGCATCTTTAGTCTTCTACACCACAGCACTGGCCCAGAGCCATGGTAATCTAATCATGTAGAATCGTCTCTTCCTTATGGGTTTTAACAAAGAGATCTTGACCTTCAGTGTTTGTTATCGTAAATCATTCCTGCAAATGATTATAAGGAAACTGAATATTCTTCTACCCATTTCTAGAATAAAAACAGAAATAATCTTGATAATTTTCCAGCATGTTTGAACAGGTTGAGATCATTTATACCAGTGTTCATAAAGACATTGTAGCTTTTCTTGTTCTCATAGTCAACCGATATATCAGTCATTGCTTTAAAGGGAGACAACTCCTCGTGGGAGAATATTAACATCTAAATACATAGTTTTTAAACACATTGCCGTTCTTGATAATATTTCAAAGATGATAAAGTTTTAACATCTGGAAAATACCCTTGTGTTTTAGCTTTTTCTGTATCAAACTTGTTCAGGTCAGACATAGTAATAAAGATGAGTTTCACCAATCTAAAACAATAAAAACATTTCATGTTTTAATGGCATTTATGCATATCTTTTGCCTCGTTTTATGATTTATTATCTTCAGAACTAATTAAGTGTTTTTTCATGTATGTTTTTTTTGTATTTATTTATTTATTTTTATTTATATTTGTTTATATATATTTTTTTAAATCTTGCAATGATTTTATTAAGTAGTTATCTCCCCTTGAGATGATTTGTTCCTACAGTATAGATAAAATTTTATCTACCTGCACTAACGATATGTTGTGTTTTACAGGTAGGAGCTACTTACAGTCGGATGGACACAGACGAGGATGGACAATGGTCACAGGGTCTTATATCGGCGGTGAGTGCAGAATATTTTAATGATATGTAGAAAAATAATTTCAACTTTTCGATTATCGCCAATATGGCAGTATAATGTCTGTTGTTTTTTGTCTCAACATTAAAATAAGCCATTAAGAGGGAGAAATTGATAGTGTTATTTCTACTGAGCCATATTTGTCTGCTGATTTTATCATTGGCAGTGACTAATTTGTGAACTAGGCATTTTCTTCTGTCTAAATAGAATTGTAGAGACGAAAATAGATCTGCTGTTTACATGGCAACCCTTTTTTTTGTCTTACCGTTCTTCTTTCCTTTGATATTATTTATCTTGGCACCTGTCTTCATTTGTCCTTAGATGTTTCAAGGATCTTACTTCTTTTTGAAACCAAAGGACATCTCTCATACAGATAAAACCTTAAATTTCAACCCTTGTCTGGAAAAATACTGAATTCAGTGTGATGCTTTGAAGTCTTGGAATTCGTCATGAATGCCGTCAAAAGACCTTGAATTTATGCCTCTAGTGTTAAAAGAAAAATATAACACTTATTATACCCCCGCAACGAAGTTAGGGGGGTATACTGGAATCAGGTTGTCCGTCCGTCTGTCTGTAGACACGTTTTGTCCGGACAACTCCTCCTAAACTGATGGGCTGATTCCAATGAAACTTCACACACATATTTATGATCATGTGTAGATGTGCATGCCACTTTCTTTTTCTCAAAATTATAGTTGCTATGGCAACTGGACACTATAAACAGGTTTTCCGATAAGAACCATAACTTGAAGTTTGTCCAGACAACTCCTCCTAAACCGAAAGGCCGATTTCAATGAAACTTCACACAAATATAGAGGACCATGTATAGATGTGCATGCCATTTTCTTTTTCTCAAAATTATGGTTGCTATGGCAACTGGTCACTATATTACTGGGTTATCTTAGTTAGCCTCTAATAAAGAGTTCCAATTCACCATTGACCCGCAGATTGCGGGGGTATTAGTCAGCCATCCTGGCGACAGTTCTAGTTTTGATCCTGAAATATTTACAAAACCAAAATGTGCAGAATGTTGCAATCATGAGCTTTAATCCTTTTTTTTCAATTGTTACATGTGACAAGTTTACAGTTATACTACAATGATATTGTCAATGTAATGGAAAATAAAAACTATATAAGACTATATAGTGTACTAATGATGTTACATAACTATCTTTACCCAAAGTTGATCACTGCCCCGACCAATGTCTTGGAAAAGTCTGTTTGAGCGATGGAAGCGTTTGTGAGTGATAGGTGCATTTCTAAAATAGCCATGAAAAAATCACCACAAAATTGCGCTGTTACTTAGAGTATAAGCCGACTTCCAGGTTTTAATCAGGGGTCATGTGTTATCCTCCTAGCTTGATTATTACTGAGTGAAATATTACAACAATAAATACATCAATAAATATAAACGTTTTTCGAGTTGTTTCCTAAATCTCTGAATAATCTTCTTTAGGCCAGATTGGTAGCTACGGCGACCCACAGCTTGTGTGAATCGGCTAACGCCATGGTCCAGGGGAATGCCACAGAAGAGAGACTCATTGCATCGTCGAAGGAGGTTGCGGGGTCAACGGCAGCCTTATTGGTCGCCTGCAAGGTCAAGGCTGATCCTGGCTCTATCGCCATGCAGCGGTTACAGGTAAGGTTGATCCATGTACCGAGACATATGGTGTTTTAGGGGAAAAGTAATTTTTGGGGAGTAGGATTTATGTTGTGAAAATCACTTTTACACTTAAATTTTGTGAGAAGTTATTATAAAATTTAGAAAGGAAAAAAAAGAGTATGGTTTTCACTGTCTTTGTCCTTGGTTAAATATTTCTGAAATACTGAAGTATTCCATCAATTCTTTAATACTTCTCTCAATATTGGTATTTTAGGCCGCTGGAAATGCAGTCAAGCGTGCAACAGATGCGTTGGTCAAGCAGGCACAACAGTCTAAGGACACTGAGGAGGGGACACAACTGACCATTAACAAGAGAATGGTTGGGGGTATCGCACAGGTAAGTAATGCTCGGAAATCTTCTTAAAATACTGGGATTGGGGGTATCCCACAGGTAAGTAATGCTCGGAAATCTTCTTAAAATACTGTGGTTTGGGGTATCGCATAGGTAAGTAATGTTCTGAAATCTTAAAAATCCTGTGGTTTGGGGTATCTCACAGGTAAGTAATGCTCGGAAATCTTCTTAAAATACTGAGATTGGGGTTATCACACAGGTAAATAATGCTCGAAAATCCTAAAATACTCTGGTTGGGGGGGGGGTCTTGCACAGTTAAGAAATGTTCGAAAATCTTAAAATACTGTAAAGCACTGCATAATGGAAAATTTCTATCATTTTTGGCAATGAAATCATTTTTATCAAAATATTATACATAAATTATTCTTAGTAATGAAAAATGAATAAATTTGTTTCTTTTGTTTTCAATTTTAGGAACTTCAAGCTCAAGAAGAGATACTTAGAAAGGAAAAAGAATTGCAAATGGCACGACAGAAATTAGCCGGTATAAGGAAAGCGAAATACAAAGACAGACCGGATGAATACGACTCATCCTCATCATTTTAATTAATACCATATTAGATAGGACAATTAATATTTGAATTAACGAGGAAAGGATTTGAAATGAGTTACGCAACAGGAAGCAATTGACCGAAAGTTGCGGGGACATATTTGAAATACTTGACATACAAGTTGCCAAGTGTGTGTGTGATACTGTGATGAACAATTTGATACGCAAACCAGAAAAGAGACATTTTAGTACCAAAGTCAATGAATTTGTACCAGGATTAAGAACAGATTAAGAAAATTCTTTTGAAAAGAAATTCATAAAAATCTGTACAGAATATTTTTGCACGTTAATGATTTTCATGAGAAACTGTACCAACAGTTCATACTTAATTTGTATTTTTCGTGGAATTATAAAGAAATGTGGTTTGATTTTTAGTGTTATGGTAGTGTTTTTTCACTAGATTTTGGTTTTCTCACAAACATTTATTACCTGCGAAAAATGTGCTGCAAATGAGTGTTATTGTACTAAGTTTGAGAAACAACACCGGTTCTAAAATACAGGCTGTTTACCGTTACCTAGGTAACAGGCTGTTTACCGTTACCTAGGTAACAGACTGTTTACCGTTACCAACAATTGTATGTATCATGTTTATCAATCTATTGTACCCTGCATTAAATCACACTAATACATTCTGTAAAATGGTAATTTTTTAGAGAAAATTTTTCACAATTTTTTTTTATTCAAATAATTACAGTAAACCATTAAAAAAATATTTATCTTATTTAAGAAATATGACTGAAGAAATATTTTCAATTCAAATTGTGGAAAATTTTTCCCAAAAAATTATTATTTCACAGTAAAATAAAATCTGGTTAGATGTTTTCAGGGCGCATTTAGTGCCAAGGTTTATTACATGAATCCAATACTGCACGCTATGCTAGAAATAAAGCTGTTGGAGAAATGCCAATATTCAGAATGTGCCTAAAAAGTCTTGTGATGATTTGTCTTCATATCTGTGCGACCAAAGTGGTTTTGTTCGATGTTGAAGAGGCTGGCCCAATTTATTGTTATGTATACAGGACAGAAGTATTAAATGAAGAAAATGTTTGCATTTAATTGTTACACCCATTTTAATTGGTTAGAAGACCTACTTAGATATTTTATCAACCAATCAGAAACAACTTTAGTAATTTGTTTTGTTTCATCATAATTCAGTAGGTCAAAATATAAATAAAAAATTAGGTTATTTTATTAAAAAAAGTACAGATATAAAATTGTAATCAAAGTTCATATATATATATATATATACATTCTTTTCAAGTTTTATTCAGGATTAAGCTTACTACCTTCATTTTTTATTTTTAATTGTATTTAGATTGAGACCAATAATCGATATACATACAACTTAAGTTTTTTAAGAATAATTATACTCTTTTGATTGTTGTAATTGTTACCAGTGATTTTCCTGTAATACAATCACATGTATTTCCATTGACTTCAAAATTATAAACATTGCGACAATGACCTTATACGGGTCTAAATCCTTAAACAAAAATCAATAACAGTATTTATACAGCAGTGAGCCAATGCTTGATAATAAGCCCACCCATCATGGCTTCGAGTCCAAGTATTTGGGTTGACCCCAGAGCCCGTTACAGGATTAATATGGAATATTTTTATATTCTAATGATTCAATATCACAAAAGTTTACAAATATGTTTTATTTCATTTGGGAAATAACCAAAAGCACAATGTTGGTATAAATTGAGAACAATTTGTATGTTGTGTTGATGAAATATTGGTATCGCTTCTTTTTTTTTTTTTTTAATTCTGTAGATCTGGAAGTATGTTAATATGTAGTTCCAGGAAGGGTACGAACATTGCCATCGTAAAAATAAATTCAATTGCATCAGAAATAATATGGTAATACATATGAATATGTCAAGATATCAAACCGTATTTAATGTCAAAGAATTGAAATTTATAGTTTGTTTTTCTGTCATCATCCATCACACTTTGTAAACAAGCTTGTTGGCTTTGCAATTTTTCACTGCAATACATCACAAACCACAATAGGACATTACCTACAGCCCTTAATGACTTAATGTCGACTGACCTATAATTATAGTAATGTTATAAGGCTATTCTCTAAATCCTAGAAAACTCACAACCAAGCTTATGAGTTGCAATGATGATGGTGGTGAAGATATTGTTGTTTTGAAATAAACACCTTTGCTAACGATTTTCCTCTGAACAGGTGTAAATACAGGTAGATATGTATAATTTGTATTTGTATATAAGAGGACTGTTTACTCGCTATATGTATAAATGTACACGATGTGATAGAACAGACGGTATTAATCCTGTGTGCGCTATTTTTGTACTTATAAATGAGCTTTAAAAAATACTACATGTACTGCAGAGCACCTCGCTTCTCTGTTCCTGAGTCTTTGAACGAGTTTTCAAAGAGGAAATTGTACGCCCTGTGAACTTTGAACAAGTGTAAAACAGTAGGTTTCTCTGGGAGAGACTTGAATTACAGAAAAAAAACACAAATTATTATTGCCCAGTATTATTTTTCCCCTGGGTTTTCTGTGGGTTCTGTTACTTGGGTTGATTTATTTTACACAAGAACACAGAACTCTTGTGTCATGCCAATGTTATTATTTAGTTTGGTAAAATTTCTTCATTGATATAAAATATTTTTAAAGCATTAGAGTGACGGTTTTCTTGTCCCTGACAAGTGTTATCTATAAATTATGTCAGTGTTGTTATGTTTACAATAGTTCTTCATGAGTTAGCGATTTTACATTCAATCTGACACATGCAGGTGATTCCTCTATGATTTCACTAAAGGAAAATAAATGTTTTCTGACAAATTTTTCACATCTACTGCTTTATGCTATAGAAACATCTATTTTGTCAAATGTTGCTGATTTATATTCTACAAATATTAGAAAATAACATTTTTCACTAATTGAGTAGTTTAGTTAGGAAATCTATTAATTTGAGAATTCCAAATACCAGGGGTATATATCCTCTTGTCAAAAAATTACATGTAAAATATCTTAAAAAGAATGTGGTTCTCATTCAATAGATACATTAACAAATATTTAGCCTTCTGCATTTTCTTGGACAAAAGGACAAATGTTTTCGATATAATGTTTAAAAGTATATTCAACAATATTGCAAATTCCAAGGGAGGTAACCATCGTTTATTCCCTTAGATCATGAGAAAACTTTAAAAAATTGGAATCATTTGCACTAGTTGTTGTTCGTCATTCTACAAACATCACTTATGTATGGAATTGAAACCTTTGTAATGGAAGTGCTTTTTGTGGTTTTTCTTGTTGAAATATTTTTAAGTGATTTTTAAGTGTATTTTTTGTATTTTGATTTAGACATATATAGCTATATATTTATCGTTTTATTTATATACAGATAGGAATTATATACACAGTATATCTTCCCTGATAAACCATACAGATCTGTTCTATATATAGCATTTCAACCCAATTTCCTGCTTGTCTTTTGCGAGATTTGGTTCCATATTCAGCTGGTGATCAATTATCAATCAATCAAAACTTTTGTATCAAGCCCATGGAGTTGAATTTCATGATATTAGAAACAAAAGATTTGATTGGCTGTTAACTTTACCAACCAGATAATTTGTTATAGATTCTTGGTAGGAGACTGGACTATATTGAACTAGAATACTTTGTCCAATGTACAATCGTGACAGCAGTGTCTGTACGAATAATTTGCATATCATGAATATTAAATTTGCTTCAAATATTATGTAAAAGATATTATGTTGAAAAAAAAGATTAATAAGTAAATTAATCTATATAAAGAAAGTTGTTTTGTTTTCTTTCAATCTTTAGGACCTATAGCCATCATGCTCCGTCCATCACCGTGTGCCGTTAAACTTTTACTTTCAAAACACTACTCCTTAACCCCAAAGCATTATTACTACCAAATTTGGTATGAAACAACATTGGAGGAGGGCAATCATATTTTACATAAATGAGGCTGATGTGACCCACCGGGCCCAAGTGGCGTGGCCCCTAAAGGGGAACTTTGCTGTAATTTCGCTTTCTAACACATTTTGGATAATGCTTTGTCAGATGACCATTATAACTGTATGGGCCATGGCCCTCTTGTTTGTATAAGTCGTGGTGAACCATATCCATCATCTAGCCGTCTCAAAATTCTCACTGTTGCTACTCCAGATTGGATTTGGTAGGACCACCATTAGCGAACAAGGACCGATCCATATATAATCCTGGTAAATACTAGACGTAATATACTGCTGGGCTCGAGATATCTTCTCTTTAGCTCAGTCTGTTGAGTTTTGTTTAAAAAATCCACTACTTCTTCTTAATGGATGCTGTTACAGATGCAGAATTTTAATGAGTAGGACATTGTATTCCTTAAGATATTAAGACTATATATATATATGTGAAAACTTTAAAGGAAGTTGTCCATTGTGTAAATAGTAGAAATAATGAAATCAACACGGCATTTTCGCTAACGTTTTCAGGCCTTGCTGGCCATCTTCAGGCGATTTGTTTATTCTTGCTTAGTTACATTATGGCGTCATCTATTTGTGACGTCATAGACAATTACAGCAGGGGAGGTAACTATATATATATGATAGATACTAAAGGATGTATGCTACCTTACTGTGATATGGAGACTATGCTACCTTACGGTGACATGGAGACTTAAGGATGTATGCTACCCTACTGTGATATGGAGACTTAAGGATGTATGCTACTTTACTGTGACATGGAGACTTAAGGATGTATGCTACTTTACTGTGACATGGACACTTAAGGATGTATGCTACTTTACTGTGACATGGAGACTTAAGGATGTATGCTACCCTACTGTGATATGGAGACTTAAGGATGTATGCTACTTTACTGTGACATGGAGACTTAAGGATGTATGCTACCTTACTGTGACATGGAGACTTAAGTATGTATGCTACCTTAATTACTGTGACATGGAGACTTAAGGATGTTTGCTACCTTACAGTGATGTATGCTACTTTACTGTGACATGCATGGACACTTAAGGATGTATGCTACCTTACTGTGACATGTAGACTTAAGGATGAATGCTACCTTACTCGCAGTGACACAGAGACTTAAGGGTATATGCTACTTTACTGTGACATGGAGAGTTAAGGATGTATGCTATTCTAATGCATTGTAGAGATGTTATGATGTATCATCCTTACTGTGACTTCTATTTTGAAACAGGGAATCTGACATAAATCATTTGATATTTCACTTTCAATCGGCATACAAATGTTCATTTTAAACTTAATACATTTAAACTATGACTGACAAAAGCTAATGAAAATAAAATATGGTTAACAGCATTATGCTTTGGACTTATAACACAACATTAATTAGCTCTACTGTCAGATTCCAAACATCCTTAACACCTTCATGTAAATTTCATATAGAAAACAAATAACATCTATCAAAGAATTTTTGTTTTTAATTGGTACAAATCACTTTTGTTCACTTTTGTCAACTAAACTTTGATCAATCTTTCATTGCTTAATCTGAAATTCTTTCACAGAAAAAGCAAAACAATAGAAAAAAAATTTTTTTATAAGAAACAAATTAATATTTCTAGTAAACAACAATGTATAAACTCATCAGTTGACACTTGCCAACTTTTTTAAGAAGATTGCAAAAGTTTTCCATGACTTCTTGGGAAAATTTTAAATTCCAGAACTTTTCAAAGACTGCTCTGCAATTAAATATTTCTCCAAAGGTCTTTGTGAATCATGAGCCGTCATCAAATCTTTACAAACTCTGCGAGTTCCGGAATAAACTTCCAAGGAATGAAGTTTCAGTATATTTCCCAACTTGCATTAATACAGATTTTTAGAATAAATAAATTTGTAAAAAGACTTGGATGCTAAGTAAATGTCATTCAATTGACCGTATAACTTAAATTATTTTGTTTGTGGTAGCTACCGGGGCCCAGCTGTTCAAAAGGCGATATGGCTAATGGTGCTAAAACAACAATTTCAAAATCCTGATAAAATCATTTCTGGTAAAACAAACTTAACTAAATTTTATGAAATGATAACACTTGCCAGTTTTTTCCTACCTGCCTATTTTAAGGAATACACACACTCAGATTTTGAATTAAAGTAGAAATGAGATTTTCAATAATCAAGTGATAAGCTAATCACATTTTGAACAACTGGGCCCAGAAATAAGTCACTATTTTCTTAGGTTAATTATCATTTGTAAGGTGACATTATCAATTGAAATATAAACTCTTAATTCGAACAACAACAGATTTTACATTTAACAACTGTATAGTAATTAAATAACCAAACCTGTTGGTTAGAAATGTAAAGAAAACTAATAAAAACATCAGACAAGTCATTTTAAAGTCATTCAACCATGCATGGATCAAAGTTCTCATTACAAACAAAAAGTAATATTTTCTCCCCAATTCTGACGAAATAATAAACTGAACATTTCTCAATTGGACAGAATTAAACTGCTCTGTCATATGTTTTACCAAATAAGCAAACATCACCACCAAAATCTTCAAGCATATGACTAACTGTCAGTAACTTTCAGGTACAACAGAGGCAAAGAATTCAATTTTAGTTAAAATATAACTTACTTAAATTTCATATACAATGTATAATCCGACCTATCTCTTCAAAAGCCATATGGTCCCTATTTTCTATGTCGTATTTAGAATGTCTGCTACATGTATGTTTATCCAACATTAAGCTCACTCATATTTTTTCCAGTGTCGTTTAGAAGGCTAATGAATGCCATTTCATTATTTTTTCCAGAGTTATAGACTTTGATAATTGAATTAGTTAATATAACGAATACATGTACACACGGTCATACTTTTTCCTACGTTTTGCTTTTCAAAGTTTTCGCTGTAAGGAATGTTATCTAAGGGCTAAAAAATACATCATTGATGAATTACAGGTAATTTTAAAAACTAACTTAAAATTATTTTGTATCTTTTTTTATTTTGGTTCTTGACTGCAAATAACGTGGAACCTTCCAAAATGTTGAGTTTGAGTTAAACACATCATCGAACAAGTTTGAAATGAACCTTTATTTCTAACTTAGAAAGGGAGATGATTAAGATGGGAAGTAGTTGTTCTATAGTAAATTACCTCCCCTTAGATTTTAATTACCGTACTTGCATCGTGCGCAAAGTATGTTACCCAGTTGAAAATGTCACAATTTTTTTCCCCGTGAGATTTCTAAAAAGTTGGCAAGTATGTAATTAAACTTAAATGAACCCCACCCAGCGGCAATTTTGAAAAATGTTTTTTTTCGAGAGGAAAAATTGGGATGCACAACTACATGTACATGTTATACTGATCATGTATACCAAGTTTCATTAAAATCGGAGTAGTACTTTAGAAGGAGTTGTCAGGACAACTATTGCATGACAGACAGACAGACGGACAGACGGACGGAGGGTAAACCTACAGTCCCCCCGTTTTTCAAACGGCAGGGGGACTAATAAAGCATTCCTTAATGTTGTCTACGGAACTCCTGTAAAGATGTCATTATCAATGTAAACTGAGTACTAAAGTATGTCCCCGTGTATTTTTTTCACAATCAATGATCTACATGTACTTTATAAAGATCTATCAAAGGGGAAAGACAATAAAGCAGAAAACATCTCTCAATGTCACGATGAAACAAAATAATTCCTGAACCACGAGGTCACTAATTTACCTGAACATGTATTAAACAATCTCTCAATGTCACTATGAAACAAAACAATCCCTGAACCACGAGGTTACTAATTTACTTGAACAGGTATTAAACAATCTCTCAATGTCACTATGAAACAAAACAATCCCTGAACCACGAGGTTACTAATTTACCTGAACAGGTATTAAACAATCTCTCAATGTCACTATGAAACAAAACAATCCCTGAACCACGAGGTTACTAATTTACCTGAACAGGTATTAAACAATCTCTCAATGTCACTATGAAACAAAACAATCCCTGAGCCACAAGGTTACTAATTTACCTGAACAGCTGGCAGTCAAAACTCTGAATCATAATGTTACGGTTCTACCTGAACTTGAAAAAAAAAATCAGTTCTTTTATTTAGTTATAATTATTAATAAGTGTATCTATGAGGGAGAAAGAAAATAATTCAGAAAAAATAAATTGAAACATCAAAATGTCCCACTTGGACCAAAATTTCTGACATTGAGATGATCAAGATGTTTACAGCGAAACAAATTACCTTAATGACTTTTCAGTGGAATTTTTTATCATGTGAAGTTAACAATAATTTATAGTACCAATATTTCTAAGGCAACCAAAAAATTTGTTTTCAAAAATTGCAAAAGTAAACTATATACATTTTAGCCAAAATATATAAAAAAAATTCCACTGGATTTTGAAACATAGCTTTGTATCTAACATGTAGTATATCAAGATTTGAACAAGAGGTTTTAGGCACAGCATCTGATCAGAACATAAACAAGAATAGTATGTCCAGTCTTTGTACGGTGTAATGTCTATCATTAGTACAGTAGTACACTACACCAATCTCTATCACCTATATGTCCAGTCTTGTATGACGTAATGTCTATTATTAGTACACTACACCAATCTCTATCACCTATATGTCCAGTCTTGTATGACGTAATGTCTATCATTAGTACACTACACCAATCTCTATCACCTATATGTCCAGTCTTGTATGGTGTAATGTCTATCATTAGTACACTACACCAACCTCTATCACCTATATGTCCAGTCTTTGTACGGTGTAATGTCTATCATTAGTACAGTAGTACACTACACCAATCTCTATCACCTATATGTCCAGTCTTGTATGACGTAATGTCTATCATTAGTACACTACACCAACCTCTATCACCTATATGTCCAGTCTTGTATGACGTAATGTCTATCATTAGTACACTACACCAACCTCTATCACCTATATGTCCAGTCTTGTATGGTGTAATGTCTATCATTAGTACTCTACACCAACCTCTATCACCTATATGTCCAGTCTTGTATGACGTAATGTCTATCATTAGTACACTACACCAACCTCTATCACCTATATGTCCAGTCTTGTATGACGTAATGTCTATCATTAGTATACTACACCAATCTCTATCACCTATATGTCCAGTCTTGTATGACGTAATGTCTATTATTAGTACACTACACCAATCTCTATCACCTATATGTCCAGTCTTGTATGACGTAATGTCTATTATTAGTACACTACACCAACCTCTATCATCTATATGTCCAGTCTTGTATGACGTAATGTCTATCATTAGTACAGTAGTACACTACACCAACCTCTATCACCTATATGTCCAGTCTTGTATGACGTAATGTCTATTATTAGTACACTACACCAACCTCTATCACCTATATGTCCAGTCTTGTATGATGTAATGTCTATTATTAGTACACTACACCAATCTCTATCACCTATATGTCCAGTCTTGTATGACGTAATGTCTATCATTAGTACACTACACCAACCTCTATCACCTATATGTCCAGTCTTGTATGACGTAATGTCTATCATTAGTACTCTACACCAATCTCTATCACCTATATGTCCAGTCTTGTATGACGTAATGTCTATTATTAGTACACTACACCAACCTCTATCATCTATATGTCCAGTCTTGTATGGTGTAATGTCTATCATTAGTATACTACACCAATCTCTATTACCTATATGTCCAGTCTTGTATGACGTAATGTCTATTATTAGTACACTACACCAACCTCTATCATCTATATGTCCAGTCTTGTATGGTGTAATGTCTATCATTAGTATACTACACCAACCTCTATCATCTATATGTCCAGTCTTGTATGGTGTAATGTCTATCATTAGTACACTACACCAATCTCTATCACCTATATGTCCAGTCTTGTATGATGTAATGTCTATTATTAGTACACTACACCAATCTCTATCACCTATATGTCCAGTCTTGTAACACCAACACTAACTAGATCGTAATGGCTGTATTGTTCTCTTACGTTTCAATGTTTGTGATTCTGTTTGAACCACTGTCAACTTCTCTGATTGAACAGTTTTAGGCTTGCTTCTGATGGTCATCTGCTGTAGATTTTGACTTCTATATTTGCTCTTCAATGTCAAATCCTCTTTACTTGCACTTTTGGTGTTACTACGAACAGCAGATTCCGTAAGATTTAAACTTTTGGACTTGGCCCGAAATACCAACTGCTCCTGACTTGAACTTTTGAATTTGCTCCGAACTACCAAATCCTTTCGACTTTCACTTCTGGATTTGCTCTGGCCTGCCGACTCCTTCAGACTTTTTAGATCACTCCTTGCCATCGAGTCCTCCAGAGTTCCAGATTTCTTTGATACAGCTTTTCTTGATGAACTATCATCACCAACTGGAGTAAACTCTTTCTTTTTTGGTCTTGATTCAATATCCAGCTCTCTTACAGACCTTTTTTTACCAGAACCTAAATCAACATTATGTTTACCATGCATCTTTGGAGCAGTAGAAACAGTTATCTTAGAATGACTTTGACTCCTTTTGACGTCATGGTTACCTGAAGCACTCGGCTGTTGACTACTTCGACCTTGACCTTGAATATGTACATTTGGAACTAAAAATAACTGTCCACCTTCATCTATCTTAAGGTAATCTCTGCCCGCCATTTCTGAAGAAGACTTCGATGAAAATTTTCTTGCAAGTTTATCAGTGTACAAACTTACATCCTTTCTTGTGTGCTTGGTGGAACTTTGTCTTGGTTCTTTGACACTTGTACTGTCTTTTCTTTGTTCTTGTTTCTCTTTCAGATCCTCCTGTTCAGCTTTTGAGGTTTCAAGCTGTTTTCTTGGAGCCATATACAAAGCAGTCAACACAATTTTCTGGCTGTTTTTCACAGGTTCTTCTGCTGCTCCAATCTGTACATTTTGAATTTTTCCTTCACTGTTTGAGGAAGCCTCCTTAGTAAGAGGTACTTCCATCCTCCGCCTTGTCTTGGATTGAGGTTCTTCAGATATTTGAGGATAAGTACCCAGAGCTCCTGGTTTATGTCCAACTGACTCAACTCCATCACAAATCTTTCCACAGACTTTATGCTGGTCCTGTGGTCTAGACCTGGAGATATTGTTTGGTCTTTGTTTTTTGGCAAGCTCTGAATTATCCGACATAAATTCCTGTCTTTCCCAACTTTTGCTGTGAGCCTTCATAACTTTCTTTAATAAACTATGTTGTGATTGCTGTAATTTCTTACCAATGTCCAGAACAGGATATTTAGTTGAATCTTTCTTCTGAACAGGCCTCACATTCACGTTTTCTTCTCGTTCAGTCTTTCCTGTCATTTGGGTTATCTCCCCTTTTTGTTTACTGCTTGAATACATTCCTGATCTTTGCCTTTGATTCTTGCATATTGTGGAGTTTTCAGTTGTCTCCTGATCAATAAGTGTTTTAGTTTTTGGCTCATCCTCAGTCGAGGGAATTTTTGGTTTTCCCAATGATGTACTTATATCGACTTCATTAATCTCTGTACTTCCATAAGAGGTTCCAAAATTTTGAATCGTTTCATCGTTCTTTGACTTTATCGACATCTCTGTACCACTGGTGTTGAGTTGTATTTCTCTTGGTCTGAAATTTCTGTCAATTTCTTTCTCGGTTGAGTCAGTCAAGTGAGTAGTCTTCCCTTGACCAGGTCTTCTACTTTCTACCGACATAGCAACAAGAACATCTTTCTCCCCATAATGTCCCACTTCCTTCGTAAGAGTAGTTCTTAATGATGTCTCAGGTATTGGAGTAATCTCCCCTTGGTTTGTGACCTTAAGAGTAGCACCTGGTGACAGTTCAGATACTTGAGTAGTCTTCCCTTGGTTTGTGTCCTTTATAGGTGTGTCAGCATGTGATAGTTTATACACTGGAGTAGTCTCCCCTTGGTTTGTAATCTTTGACCATCTTCCTGTGAATGATGATGACCCTTCCCCATCACAGTTTATTTCTCCAAGAATATCTTGTGAGGGGCTTGACAGGCATGTGGTACCTTGCCGATAACAATGGTAAACTCTCCCTCCAAGATTCTCACTTTTTATCAAGTCAATTTTATGGACATTCCTTTCATTTTTGTTAACCGCAGACAGCATGGATCCTGTGTGCGGAGCCATTTCATTTTCCATTCCAGAGGGGGGATGACTACCACTATTGACAGCTCTTTGAACGATCCTGTCCTTATTTGAGCATCTAGTCAATGGTTCAAAATTCACAACTTTCAGTTGTTTGTTCGAAGCCATCTCTGCCTGGGATCCAAAGAATGAACTGTTATGTGGACCAACATTAGACCTGTTTGTTTCCTTCTTCAGGGAACATTCTAAAGATGCTTCTGCAGCAAGGCGACGTGCATCACTACAGAGGAGGCGATTAGTTCCAATGAGAGGAACTTTTCTGGTTTCTGGTTTTAGTTGTTTAGATGGTAACTCCTCAAACTTTGAGCAATTGTCCTTTACATAGTTAGTGTTAATATTAAGCCTTCCTAAGGGGGATAACTGTGAACTTTGCTTCATGGGAGATAAATCTACTCTTTGTCTCAAGGGAGATGATTCTGAACTTTGCCTCAAGGGAGCTAATCGTGATCTTTCTGTCAAGGGAGATAATTCTGAACTTTTCCTCACATTTTGTCCACCTTTAACATCTACTGATTGTCCTGAAGATTTTGGGTGTTTTTCCTTGTTTATAAGACTATCCACAGGAAGTATGCATCCTCCTTGCTGAACTAATTCCTGTAAATCCTGTGATGGACAGTGACTCGTATTCTTCCTCAACTCGTGAAGTTTCTTCATATAGCACATTTCTGCAAAAAGTGCATTTTTCTTATCAGATATTTTATCCTTGAGATAATTCTTTGACACCCTAACTGTGGAATCTCCCTGTTCCAAGGCGGTTGCTGCTGCAACATCTACAGCAAGGGCAGATAACTCCTCCATCAAAGAGTCAGAATATTCGCAGGCATACATGATGGCATTTGAAAAGCAGTATGACAGTTGGTTCAAACGTCCTGATGGAAAACGACCCTGGTGTACCTGAAGGAATGGTCGACGATGCTGCCATGATGCTTCACTTTCCTGTTGACCTCTGAGGTCATCTACATTCAGGTGAAGGTCACATGTAGCTTGATTAAGCTGTTCCATGTTCTGTAATGAAGTAACATTTTTTTATTGATTTAATAATAATTAAAAGATCCGTTTCAACAGAAACATCATATATATTAAGATATCTTCCAAATCAAAAGATTTGTTCATAACAAGATTGGTTACATTTCCAGAGATTTTTCAGGGGGCTGAAAATGGGCCCCATTATAATATATTAGCATAATTCTAAAACTTTGCAGTTTTGCTCCTGAAAAATTTCCTTTCCAATTCAATATTTTTTCCCAAAATCTTCAATCAATGAAAAAAATGTATATGTAAATATCAAATTTCAAAGTAATTATCTAGTTTTTTTCCACATGCTATCAACCAGATGTTTCTATTTATAGAAACACCTTGCCAATACTGTGTTTATAACATCAAAATCATAACATTCTAGAAAAAATAGGGTAGATAGGTAGGTAGGAATTTTTTTTTTAATAGGTTTTTACTAAGGTTACATAAACAAGCAATTAATCTTGACTTTGATATTCCTCCATTGAAAATGACCAAAAAACTGCAGGTTAAAGCAGAAAATTATTGGGTTGGTACGGTTAGCTGTATTTTTTTAGGCTTTACCAAGATAACTAAGTGTCATTCCACACTTTTACAAACAAGTTTCATATCTTTCATAAGAAATAAGGACCAAGTTGATTCTTTCAATATACCGGTACTAAAATACTGACTTCGGTCACTCTAGATCTGCCCTCAGTTAATGTTTGATTATTGACCTCACCTATAGCTACCCACCTTCATTTTGTATGTAATTGACAAATACTGTCTATCATGCAGACTTCTTGGATATCCAACTTTTGTCAGATGTATTATGCCAGATAAATCAGTCATATGAAAATTAATGTGGCCAGTCAGATGAAAAAAAATGTACAGAAAAGGGTTTATGGTTTAGAGGATTGTACAAAGTCACATGATATTAACACCTTTCAAAATTAATTGAGAGTTAGTACAAAAGGGTGAAACTGAATCTAACAGAATCATAGTACATCTGTTCGTCCTTCAAGGATTTGTCAGTGATCGATGCTAGGGGCATATTGTATAGCTGTTAATCCTTCGAGGACTCGTCAGTGATACTAACAGTGATTTTAGGAGGAAATTGCACTTAACTTTAACGGATAAAGTATGTCAATTTACCTGCATGATTTCAATAAATTCTGTTAGTTTTAATATTGCATTTCAAGTTTTCTGAACTAAGTTTTCTGAACAACCCTCAATTGTTTTTTCACTTTATTTTGCCAAGAAAAAAAGTTAAGAATCTATTAAATCTTTCTGAATATGATTAGTTTATACTGACTCACATACATTTTTAATCATTTCATGTATACATTATTATTGTAAAGTTCCCCTTTGGATTAATTATGTACATTTGTACATTTTTACATTAATTTGTAGGCCTCAAGCCCTTCAAAGTTTTACAGTACAAATGATGTTTCGCTAACACCGAACTTGAACAGTGATCCAGTTGTAACTTGGAAGTGGCGACATTTTGGATTTTTTGCTGATTATAACTAAGGCTAATTATATTACATATAAGCTTAGATCTATATATGTTATTTTCTTATTCTATGCCATGGGCCACTCACTTGAAGGAGTTTCAGAACATCAGTGACAGTTCATTCAGATTTGCGAATTTGGTCAACTTTCGCAGACCATCGTTTATGACCAAGCCTTGTCAATCTTGTAACTCAGTTATATCTCGTTGTACAAATGGCTCATTGTCGTTTGCTCCGTTCTGTTCCACAAATTCGTCTGCAAATGTCTGTGAAAACATGTGCGAAAGGTGTTTATCGGAACTCCTTTGACGCTGTCATCTATAATCAATGTCCGAGGTCATCCGAACAGATTCCAACATGGCGCGACTATCAGTAAACCCGCGAAATGTGATGATTAAAAATCGTGCCGTCTGAAATAAATACGCGACCATTCGTCAGAATGAGGGTAAAATAACACACTTGGTGTTTCACGCTAACCATGACCATGCGGTTAATACTACGGCGTAAAATGTCCTTTCAAAATTGGGATACCTTTGTATGTCACAAACGTTTCCGGAAAACCCTCCCGAAAGTTGACTCAATATATTTTTTTTCTTTTTTTTTTCAATAGGTCACCTGACCCTCATCATGCTTCGTCCGTCGTCGTGCGCCGTGCGTAAACTTTTCACATTTGAAACTTCTCAAATTCCAACAGTGCGAATGAGCTGAAACTTGCCTGGAATCATTTTAAGATGGTCCTGACCAAGTGTTAATGTTATTTTTCAGGTCGGTCAGAAATCCAAGATGGCTGCAATGACAGCCATCTTGAAAAACAAACTTTAAACTTCTTCTCCAGTTCCACTGGTGCAATTGAGCTGGAAATTGGTGAGGATGTTAAGGGAGGGGATCCAACAAAGTGTTATTTTTGAGCATCGTAAGAACTTTAACATGGCAGCCACGGAGGCCATTTTGTAACATGATCTTGTGCAATCATGGTTTTCCTGAACAACTCCTATTCCAAACTTCTTTTCAATTCAACTGGTGGGATTGAGCTGACACTAGCCTGGAATGATCCTAAGATGGTCCTGACCAAGTCTTGTTATTGGGATCTGTTCGAAATCCAAGATGGCCGCAATGGCCGCCATCTTGATAAACACAATTAAAATTTCCTCTCTAGTTCCACTGGTACAATTGAGCCTCGTAAAAACTTTGACATGGCGGCCATTTTGTAACATGATAGTGCAATCGTGGTTTTCCTGAACAACACTTATTTCAAACTTTTTTCTCAAGTTCCACATTTGGGATTCAGCTCTAACTTACCTGAAATGATCTCAAAATGGCCCTGAACAAGTGTTGTTATTTTTTGGCTCAGTCCGAAATCCAATATGGCTGCCATATGGCCAACAGTGCCACCATACTTGCTACTGAGTATATGCAATAGTACAAGGGGTTTTAGAGGCAGATGACCGTTAAGGCCAATGGGCCTCTTGTTTTACGTTTGATCGGGGGATCAACTCCACTTGACCAGGTTTTGCGAGGTTATCGTTAGAGATCATTTATGCATGATGTGATGTTACGTGTTAAGAAAAGTCTTAAGTTATTAACAATTATTTATTTATTTCCCTTGCCTTGTACACGTAAAAGCAATATTCACGTAGAAAAATTCCCCATCTATGTATGAACTAATTATTCTTCCATAAACCCATCCAGTAATCACACAGGGGCTTGGCACGATTTTCCAAATGATGGTCCATATATGTATGTATTATAGTGTCCCTTGACACTATAATACATACATATATGAAACACTATAATACATACATATATGAACCATCATTTGGAAAATCGTGCCAAGCCCCTGTGAGTAATCAGCCCATTCATTCATTCATGTAACACAGTTCGTTCAATTCAATGGTCATTTCGTCAGAATACAGTATACAGTCATGTAGTCATTGTAGGCGCTTATATCAAAAGGTGTTTAATTAATAAAGTACAGTGCACTCTGTCCAAACCGGATTCTGTCCAATCCGGATATTTGCCAAAACCGACTAAATAATTTGGTCCCGAAAATTCCCTTCTTTATTTATAGTAAATAAACTCTGCATAATCTGGACTATGTCTATTCTGTAATCCGGCCATATATCCCGGCCCCATTCCTTCTGTATACTAGTAAATCTACTCTGTATTTCCTGGTAGCGGTAGCTTCAGGGGCTCCTGGCAAGTTTTTATATTATTAATTGACCATTAAACGTCACTGTCCATAGGTTGCTACGGCTGGATAATCACCTAAACAGTTGTTAGGTACAAAAAAGAATGCATTTTTGTCAATTTATACCCATAATGTTACGTGTTTGTAAATGTATCGTAATTAAGATGTTTCATGCTGGCTGGCTTCCCCTTCGCGGACCTCACTACACGAACGTACCCGGATGAGGAAGTTGGAGATGATGGTGACGACACACCTTTTGTGTTACTACGTTTCTATTATCAGCAAACATTGATCTCGCGATAGCCGCCGACATTAAGGACCAATATTAGAAATTGAGGCTTATTCCTCAGATTTGGGAATCTGCACTTGTAGAAAGTGTCAGATCAGTTGATTGTTCGGACTCGGTGAAAGGCCTCTTAAAACAAACAACAATCAGTGATTGTTTTCAACCGATGTAACGTACACATATTGTCATATTGTCAGTGTTGAATTAAATTATGTTAATCAATTCAAAGTTTGTATAATCTTTATAATATATATTTTTTTATTCAACAACGATATCAAGTAGAATCTCTACAATCCGGAACTCTCTACAAACCGGCCTTGTTTTGTGGTCCAAAAGGTGTCCGGTTTAGACAGAGTGTATAAGTCGAAGCATGGAATCGGTAAAATAAATGGTGATATTTAAAGATATTACATCGATCGTCAAAATACAACATATACAGATTGTATATCTGTAAGAAAATTAAAGGACTTTACAAGGTCCGTGTTAACTTCTGATAAGATCATGCAGCCTCGTATTGAACAAGGACCAAAGGTTCGATAAAGAAAGAGTGGCCCATAGGGACGGGTAAACAAATCACACCATACACTCGGAACTACATCGGGAGGTTACATCCGTTCTAAACCAGGTTGATAGGAATTTCAAACAGTTATATACAGAACAAGTTGGGGATATTTAAGGTAAGAAAATATAGATTTTTTTCCGGTTTTGATGGAGATTTTACTGATTATTTCATCAAGTAAGTAACGTGTAAGGAATGCCTGTGGAATGTTACAGTCTAACTGCAATTCATCTGCTGGTACACAGAACTATATTTGGACTGTGGGTTTTCGAATTCCTGTTAAGCCCCTGTGGTTATAAATAAGTTGCTGTGACCTATTTCAGTGTAAATTGCCATTGCTTTATTTGGCACATATACTTTGATATGGATTATTTCCCCATATATGCATTGCTTATTTTAACATGTAAATATGTAGCTAGAGACAATCTTTTTTGTCCATTGTATCCCACTTTGTGTTGTATAACCAGTAATAATTAACCTAAGACATATATTAAATATACTGATTTACTATTTGCCATCAAGGAACAAAGCCCAATTAAAAAACAAATACCAGTGTATCGATATTCACACGAATGTCGATATTCACACGAATGTCGATATACACGAATGTCGATATACACACGAATGTCGATATACACACGAATGTCGATATACACACGAATGTCGATATACACACGAATGTATCGGTATTAGCACATATGCTAGGTACAAATTAAACCTAATAATATATCGACTATGAGCTGGGAAGTTGTTCCAAGTACCTGTCCGTATTTGTTTATCTACAATTTAAAGGTGAGCGGTGTACGTGTTCACTTGGAGCAAAACGAAACTTGGTTACCGGGGAATGAAAATTGAATTTACGCGCTCCCGTATCGATCGGAAGGTGACATTTAATTATTACTTCTTTTGTTTGTTAGGGTGACGCTTTCGGTCATTGTCACATGGAGACGGGTGTCAAAGGGCGGCTGCAGGTTGGTGAGGGGGAGGGGCAAAAACAAGGGTCGTGCAAGGACAAGTGTATAGAAGGTACCAACAACCTGGGTCATATGGGGACAGTTCTAGGGGGGGGGGGGGGGGGCAACATAGTCGTATGATGACGGGTGTATAGAAGATACCAACAGCCTGGATCATGTGGGGACAGTTCTAAGGGGAGGGGGGCAACATGGTCGTATTATGACGAGTGTATAGAAGATACCAACAGCCTGGATCATGTGGGGACAGTTCTAAGGGGAGGGGGGCAACATGGTCGTATTATGACGGGTGTATAGAAGATACCAACAGCCTGGATCATGTGGGGACAGTTCTAAGGGGAGGGGGGCAACATGGTCGTATTATGACGGGTGTATAGAAGATACCAACAGCCTGGATCATGTGGGGACAGTTCTAAGGGGAGGGGGACAACACGGTCGTATTATGACGGGTGTATAGAAGATACCAACAGCCTGGATCATGTGGGGACAGTTCTAAGGGGAGGGGGGCAACATGGTCGTATTATGACGAGTGTATAGAAGATACCAACAGCCTGGATCATGTGGGGACAGTTCTAAGGGGAGGGGGGCAACATGGTCGTATTATGACGGGTGTATAGAAGATACCAACAGCCTGGATCATGTGGGGACAGTTCTAAGGGGAGGGGGGCAACATGGTCGTATTATGACGAGTGTATAGAAGATACCAACAGCCTGGATCATGTGGGGACAGTTCTAAGGGGAGGGGGGCAACATGGTCGTATTATGACGGGTGTATAGAAGATACCAACAGCCTGGATCATGTGGGGACAGTTCTAAGGGGAGGGGGGACAACACGGTCGTATTATGACGGGTGTATAGAAGATACCAACAGCCTGGATCATGTGGGGACAGTTCTAAGGGGAGGGGGGCAACATGGTCGTATTATGACGGGTGTATAGAAGATACCAACAGCCTGGATCATGTGGGGAAAGTTCTAAGGGGGGGGGGGGGGGGGGCAACACGGTCGTATTATGACGGGTGTATAGAAGATACCAACAGCCTGGGTCATGTGGGGACATGTATAGAAGGGTTTCAACATCCTGGGTCATGCGAGGATGGGTGTCCGGGGTTAGGGGTGCGTAGGGTAGGATACCTGACCTATACAGTGTACATTTCCTTTAATAATTTATCGTTGAATTATTAAGCCCCACAAATTACACAAATCTCACCAGGTAATAGGTATTTTTTATGCGTGATAGATGCTTTGCTGATTTCCAAAGGTCAAGGTCATCAGGCCGAAAGTCAAACTTTAATTTCAATTCCTCTATTTGTTTTTATTCTAAATGCAAGCAAAACTATATAAAAAAAAAAAAAAGCAAAGTTACAACTATTAATTATGGAATGAAAATTTACTAGAAAATATCTTAGAATATATTTCTCAATTCAAAATACAAGGCGCATGATTACACGTAAGCAAATATTGTGCACAAAACATCAAACGTTGAGGGATGAACAATATAGTCTCATTTCTCTACAGATGGAAATGGCAGTTGCGCATGTCCAAGAATACAGCTGGCAGTGTGATAAATCACTAGTTGAGTGTCTGGATCATCTCTTCACGTCCAGTGTATCATATGACGTCACGTTTCTTGTTGGTGATGGCAGAACTAGGATTTCCGCACACAAAACTATTCTGATAAGCAGAAGTCCAGTATTTTACGCAATGTTGGATGGTCAGATCACCGAAAAGGACGAAATAACCATTACAGACATCCAGCATGATGTTTTTACAATGTTTATGAGGTAAGATCCATATAACTTTCAAAACTTGAATATTATGTATGTAATCAGTAATTCTGTCGAGTGTGATCCTATAGTCACGTGCTGTGATGTTTTGTCACGATCCTAGTCACGTGCTGTAATGCTCTCAATTCTTAAGTCTTCCGTAAGGATGGTTCAACAAGATTTATATGTAAGGAAACAGAAAGCTAGGGATTTCGAATTAAATTACGGAAACAATAATGAACTTTTATAACCGTATCCCCTGTTGGTAGGCTAAAATATACATGAAGCAAAACACCGCCAATATTTGTTGCGAGTTAATGCGAGAAATTTTAGGCATTGAATACAAATCGGAAAAGAGTTTTTTTAATCTGAAAATTCTAACTCAAAATCGATAAAATGAGAGCGAAATTGGACAAAAGGATATAAACTTGTATGGAGACAAATTGAAAAAGTACAAAGGGATTAAGACCATGCGTTCCGAAATGGTAAGCGGCTTCTGTTACTGGTCTGTGAGTTATCTTATAATATTACGGTCTAAGGGGAAATAACTCTATACCGGATATTGTTGTTTTTTACTTGATTCCAGATATGTTGGTCTGATGTATGTTTTTATGCTAGTTGAATAAAACAGAGGAAACACGTTGGTCCTAGCATCCAATCTAAGACTTGTTATATATATATATGTATTCCTTTAACAGCATGTCAGCATTCATTAACAACAAAGTGATATTACTAAGTGGGTCCCCATAATTCTTGTCATCGCGAAAGACACGCTTGAAGAAACACATACAAATACTATATATATGATTGAACCAGAGAGAAAGGACCAGGGTTGGCTAGGAAACTATATTCACAAGGCAGTGTAAATATCAAGGATAGCAAAATAGTAAAACGTAAGTACAGATATAGAACTTGTTTGTAAGCTAAGCGTATTAAGTGTTTCATGATGCTAGGGCGAGAATGCTTAGCTTTATTTTGCTATAATGGTCGGAAATTGGTCTCTTCCCGAAATCCAACCAATCCCAGTAGACCAAAATATGACAAAATGAAGGGGAAATCTCTCTGAAATAAACAATGTATTTGACAGGATTCAATCGAATCAGTTTCAAATTCCAGATATCTGTATACAGACGAAATTCACCTAACAGTTGCCGTAGCAACGCCCGTGTTATCTGCTGCCAGGAAATATATGGTGGACCGTCTGGTGAAAAAGTGTGAATCATTCATCAAGAGTTCTCTTACCACTGAAAATGTATGCTCCGTGCTGGAACAAATCCATCTGTATACCGAGGAAAGCTTAAAAGATGACTGTCTAGGTGTGATCGCGCGATCGGCAGAAAAAGTTTTTAAATCATCAAGTTTTGTTGAGCTGTGTGACGCATGCGTGAAGAGCATCACAGAATCTGACGACCTGGCGGTGGAGGAGAGCGCGGTGTACGAGGCGGTGATTCGGTGGTCGGAAGCGGAGTGTGGGCGTCAGGGTCTGGAGGTGACTGATATTAACAGACGGGCGGTACTGGGGGACATCCTTTATACTGTCAGGTTCCCCATCATTGACGCAGGCTACTTGTCACGACATATCCTGTTAAGAGATGTTTTGACGCCAGAACAACTGCTCAGCATCCTGAGATATCAGCAGGACTGCAAAGCATATCCATGTACAGAGTTTTGTGTTAAGAGACGAATGCCACTAAAAACTGAAATTGATCCTTATGACGAAGTTGTACATGTGGTGGACTCAAAAACTTCCAGGCGCAATATAAAACTAGCTCGAAAGCAAAGTCGGTTACGGGGGTCACGTGGCTATTTACTAGACCAACTGGAGTGATTGTTATATCAGTGGGGAGGGGGGGGGGGGGGGGGGGGGGCACGTGACCTGTAACAGATATGGGAACAATAAAAGTCCGAAAATGGCGGACGAAGGTGCCAGCGGTAAGTTTGATGCTTTTAAACCCATACTGTATCGATATCAACATCTTAATAAGTGTAGTATGTATGATTAGACAGTATCACCATTGTATAATTTACATCTACTTGATGTATAAACACATTGAAGTAAACGGAACAGAGTCCCATTTATGAGCACAGTCGAGGATTCCTGTACCCCATATCAATGGTAATGAGTTGCGATTCCGATTTTCGTACCATTTAAGTTAATTTATTTATAGTAAAGTTCGTTCACCAAACCTGGGTAAAACTACATGGTGAAATGTATGTCGACTTTTCATGGAAAACATATAACTGTGGTTCGAAAGATGAAGGTTGATAAAATGAGAATTCTAGTTTTTGTTTTGTCCCCATCAAGATCTCAATCTGGTCAAGTATTAAACTTGTTTATGAGTTAGTTGTGGGCACGCCATAATAGATGTGACAAAAAGAATATCTTTTTATTTTTTTCGGCATAGCCGTCTAATTTTGTTTTGGCCCCGGATATGACGCGACAGGTGGCGTTACTGGTCAAGATGAAGTATGTGATTGGTCAATGTAGCGATCAATACAAAAGCAGATATGGAGTTAAAAACGAAACAAAGTTAAGACTGAATCCAAGCTGAATAAGTGGATGTATCTTTTCAAATGACACATTGATAAAATCATATTCCTGATTCAAATGCAGTCTTCTTATTACCAAAAATGATTCAAACTGATCTAATTTTGTTATCCGTGCTGAAACGCATTAGTTTGTTGATTTATTTCACCAGCAGTATTACATAATAACCACCAGCATTTAAATTATGCCGTTTATCTTTTTTTAAGATATTTCTTGTTATTGATATTTTAATTGCGCCAATAACATAATTAATGTACAAGTTTGACAAAGGTAATCTTGATGAAAACATACACTATCAACAAAACATAATGAACAATCTGTATAATGTTCATTCCAAGTTTGATACTTTCCCATTTTGCTGGATCTTGTTTGCTGCATTTTGGTTTAACATATAGATCAAGATTTCTGTAATTTTGAATAAATGTCTTACATGTTTCCCAGTTTGAAATTTCGTTGTATTGTCGCTTTAATCATATATATTTCTTAATAAGCAATATGCATATATTTAAACCTATCGCGTGAACAGAATCGGTTATGCCAAATAGGAAAATAGCAGGTTCTCTTTCTAAAACAATAGTAAATTTGAGAAAAACTGAATTTTTAAGACATGTCCAGATTGACAGCTATGTGTACAATCCCAAAAAAGGTATGTTTTGTCGTAGTGGGGCACCTGTGATGCAAATAGTATAAATAGCGTTGCTTTGCTGTAATGTAATAGACCTCCATATTGTCTATTAACCGAATCTGCGAGTTCACAGTTTC
Organism: Pecten maximus; assembly: GCF_902652985.1. Classification (NCBI taxonomy): domain Eukaryota; kingdom Metazoa; phylum Mollusca; class Bivalvia; order Pectinida; family Pectinidae; genus Pecten; species Pecten maximus. The sequence goes on along the minus strand of NC_047031.1, from coordinate 19,174,782 downwards.
ACGTCTTATAGGATAGACAAGGTCACGACGGAAGAAATCAGAAAAGACCTGTGGAATATTGAAAACATTTCACAATTTTAGCTCCGTCATGTTCCTTGTCAAGAGAAATAATCTATGAAGCATATGGCAACCTTATTGCCAACCACCATAACCTTAGTTTGACAGCATGTCATTATCTAGGTTTACGCATAGGTTTTCATTGCAGATGTTGATGATGTATAGGACAATTATATTTCCAGAACCCCTGAACCCATTATCTTTTTTCACTTTTTTTTTCAAAGACGTGGACCTTTCAGAAACTCTTTTTCTTGTTCTTTTCATAAGAGTTTATCCTTGCAAATCACCTGGGCCTAGTTGCTCAAAAAGTGATTAGCCTAACCACTTGATAGTGAACATTTCATTTCTTATTTATTGCATCTTAAATTATGCCAGTTGGAAGAGCATTAAAAAGTACAGAATTTCATAGTTTTCACAAGCTAGTTCTTAAAAAAAAACAAAAAAAAAACAGGATTTGAAAAAATGTGTTAAATGCGATTAGCCTAATAACCTTTTGAACAACTGGGCCCTGGTCTTGCCTTCAAAGATGTTTACACTTCCGGAACATTTGCCTTATTATCTTTTACTTTTTCAAAGACGTTTATCTTCCCAAAATACCTTAATTTGATATCTTTTACTTTTTCAAAGCCGTTTACCTTCCCAAAATACCGTATTTTGTTATCTTTTACTTTTTCACAGACTTTTATTCTTCCGGGACGCCTGGTCCTATATTCCTTGCACTTTTTCAGAATTGAAACTTTGTACTTTAGTCGTATAAAATGTAGACGTCTATATCATTTGACCTTTTCACCATAATTATTCTTATTCATTCACGAAAAGTGAGCAGCAGGCATGAAAAGCTATCCAACAATGTCACGATGACCAATCGGGAACCGTCGGCACTTTCCGGTAAACGAGTTTCTCGTTTACGGAAAGTGCCGACGGTTCCCGATTGCATGTTGACATGTTATAACATAAAACGGATTTTCTTTCAATAAATAAAGACGGGCTCTGAATTTCAGATAATTTATTTTTCTGCTTTGTATTAATAACATTTACAGATTTACAATGCGCCATTTAACGTTTAGAATAATTTCCATCCCGAAAACGTAGGCCTAGCACTATAACTGATATCACTGTACATAGTGTTAGTTGTCGTATGGCCTATCTGTATAAAAACATGATCTCCCTGGTTCAGTCTAAGGACAACGACAGAAGAAGCCTGATGTACGTCATGTATTTCCTGGGCATCGCTGAAGGACGCTCCTCTTTTGACTCCGTTCACAACCAAGAACGTTTGGATGTAGCTTCGGAATCCCGATAGAGTTGTCCACGTGATGACGTAAGTTCCGGTTTCAGATACAGTGTAGATCCCATCACTTATTTTGTACCCGTCTCCATCGTCTAGTGCCTCATTGTTGTACTTCACGATAGTTCCTTGACTGACAGCCATTGAATTCGTCAGTTCTACGTGGAAAGCCAAAGGAAAGGAAGGTACCACCCCTGTAATAATACACACAACAGTGATGCGACTTTAGTGATAGATAATGTATACTGTAAACCACTAATATCTCGCTTGGATATATTTTTGCGTTAATTTGCGACTATTTGTTCGAAAATAACATATTGGAAAGGCGCCAAAGCTATCCGTTACCGAATAAGAGTGCTTGCGAGGTCTATGTGATATATCATAAATCGCGAGTTTAAAGGCATATCAATATTTCGGAAGATGCAAGTTTGCAAAATCGAGTATTCACGAAATCTGAGAGATCAAAGTATACCGAGTCCCGAATATAGCACTTTATTATGCAAATGAATTGTCTTTGAGCTGAAACGTTGTGTATTTACATCATACTTTAAACTGATGCTTTCTGTTCATAAATTTCATGTGACTTCTTAATAAATCAACAAGCATTTTCATCGGCTTGAAAATTATGGTATCAAGTAACATCGCTTTTGATTGGCTGATATAGTGGCGTAATAATTTCTAACAGAAAATAGTCCATCAATAAAAGAGGATTCCCGTGGTTAATTTAGAGTACACTCCGGTTACTTGCGTTATAACATCAACATGTATTCACGTTAATCCTTAAATACAATAGAATGATAAAATCTAACATGTGTCTGTTCCATGGACAGGGATATCTGAACGCGAGTTTGAGAGTTCGGCCAGTCACTACGAGGCTTTTTAGCGAGATATCCCTGTCCATTTTTATGAAAGTTTTTCATAGCGCCATCTCCTTTACCGGGGTAAGATTTCCTTTTCTCTTACCCTGGACAGGGATATCTGCGGTTTTTACAGGGATGATATTTTCTTATCTCACCCTAGGTTAAAGACAAGCTACACGTGCTCTTCTCACGTTCTCAACAATTGTATTTTGTCACGTCAACAATACCATGACGTCACGTCGTCAATTCAATCACGTCATGTTAACATTTCCTTGCATTGATGTAACGTCAATACTATATACATAAGAGGTTAAACAAGGAAAGAGAAAATAATCATTCACCCCCATGGAAGTGAGACAGGGGAATCTCAACCCTCGGGGTAAGATAATTAAGCTGCCAAACACTCGACAAGCCTCGTGTTTGGCAACTTAAGAATCTTCCCCTCGGGTTGAGATTTCCCTGTCTCAACCCAAGGGGGTGAAAGACTCTATTAATCTCACCCTAGGGAAATGACAAGCTACACGTGCTCTTTGCACGTTTTCAACAATTGTATTTCGTCACGTCAACAATGCCATGAAGTTCGGATGACAATACAATGACGTCATGTCGACAATTCCATCACGTCACGTCAACATTTCCTTGCATTAACGTAACGTCTTATTAGATACATACTAGGGTAAACAGGATAAGAGAAAAACAATCTTTCATCCCCATGGAAGTGAGACAGGGGAATCTCAACCCTCGGGGTAAGATAATCACTTATTCTTAAGTGTTTGGCAACTTAAGAATCGTTCCCCTCGAGTTGAGATTCCCCTGTCTCATCCCCAAGCGGGGTGAAAGATTCTATCAAGCGGGATGAAAGATTCTATCGAGCGGGATGAAAGATTCTATTAATCGTTTCCCTAGCAACCGCGGGCTAACCCATTGGAGTATCTGACGCATTTCCCCATCCACTATATCCTTGAGTAACGTTCACTTTCCTTCTCTGTATCCACGGAATATGACATGACAAAATCGAAGGTTCATTTATCTCTGAATGAAACAAAATAGACTATTTTTAACCTTTGACGTTCATCAAACCTCGGGATCGACATGATGTAGGATAGACTGTAATCTTTCATACACCAGCTAAGCGATTTGTCTGCATTATTTCCCCGACACCAAGCCATAAGTTTGCCGTGTGCCTTCGATTTTGTCAAGAAATATTCAACAGTTAGAGAGAACGAAAATGAATACAACTGCTGGAGTATCAAGGATGGTTTTTATGCTGCTAGGTATAGGATCTTTGCATTCAGAACAACTAGTGACATGCCTAAGCTTTTCAGTCATAGGATATTCAACTATTCAGAAATCAAAGTCTAGCCGAACGTCATTATCCATGTTAACGAACACCTGGCCAGGTATGACCGGGCCACAGCTTCCAGTATTCCAGCTCAGCTATTTTTGTACAGCTTTCTCCAAAGATTATCAGGACCTGGAAAAGACTCACCAACACCATCATATATTCATTTATCTAACTGGTGTCTTGCACAGGGGCTTCACACGATTTTCCAAAAGATAGTCCATATATATATATATATATATATATATGCATTATAGTGTCCTTGACACTATAATACATTTTGTATATATCTATATATTTACATTTACACTGCAGCCCCACTATATAACTTAACCAAGCTCACTTGGAAGTTATGAGTCCATAACTTCCAAATCTTTATTATGACGTCATTAATATAGTGACGTCATAATTGTCACGTCGGCGATAACGAAAGATGGCTGTTGAAAAGGCTGTTCCGTCTTTGACGATAATAATTTGTTCATTCATTGTCGGAGCAAAATTCCTGGATATAGTCTTTAAAAATCGTTGTCAAATGTAAATATAAGCATTGAACTGCTTTTAGTTGGAAGTTATGGGCTGATGAATGCCAACTGGACAAAGGCAAATTCAACATGAAGCGCTAACGCGCTTCATTAAATTTGCCTTTGTCCAGTTGGCATTCATCAGCCCATAACTTCCAACTGAAAGCAGTTCAATGCTTAAATGGGCTATCATTTGAAAAATCGTGCCAATCTCCTGTGGTGGCTTGTGCCTACATACAGCAAGTCGTGTTGAAGGAGAACAGTAAGGATACTTATGTAGCACCCTAATCGGGGATGCGCAAAGAACCCTCAGAATTAATTAGATGTTTAGTGTTTAGAGATTGCTTACTTATTTGACGTGTCTCTGATGTTTGATCCTCAACTACATCATCAGAAGGAACCTCTTCAGATGCCATGTTACTGAAGATTGTATCATTTTGTATACGCGTTTGTTTGGGATCATCATTTACTTCAAAGAAACCATGAACTTCACTGTTCCGTGCGGATATAGACTCTGCAGAAGATTCATCTCCGATGATTGTTTGTTCCAAGATAGACACACGATTGGCAAGAACACGTGACGCAGTAACTGTTTCAGATAGCGTTTCTGTGAGTGACGTCACATGTTGTCTCAATTGATCTAATTCCAAATTCTTCATCTGCATCTCCTTCTCTTTGTCGTTTACATATTTAGCATTAACCGCCATATGGTTTTCCAGTTTAGTTTCGAGATTTCTAATTTGGACATCTTTATCAGTGAGCTGATGTTCCATTTTCGTTAGTTTTTGGTTAATGGAGGCGATGAACTCCATCAATTGTGGTTCGTCGTTGGGTTGTTGTGCTACCCCATCCAGTCCTCTAATTAGACAAATAAACAGGGAGACAATGACAATCCTGGCAGACATGTTGGAAGACGTGACAGAAATACACACATATACATATATCTTATCAGTGTCGAAGCGGAGTAGATACACACGTGGAGTTATTCATGTCGGAAATGTGATTTAAACATCCCCCGCCCCCACCCCCAGGCGATAACATAAGCTAAAGAAATATTCTGTAAAATTTCATGAATTTTTTGTAAAGAAGTGTTAAATTATCATTTCTTTACCCATATAATTAAAGTGAATCCGGAATGACTTTCAATATTAAGTTTGAAAATGAATCAATTAATAAAAGTGAAAGTGGAGATAGTACGAACACCATAACGACTTGCGTTGCGGGGAAATCATTATTTTTCTTGAAATCACACCTGTGGCCCGACAGCGATGACCCCGTTTCGTTGTCCCAGATGTAGTTCAACGCGGTCGACTCGGCCCTATTAGATGTTACCAAAGAAGAGGGAAATGTTAGGTGAAATATGCCGCCTGTCTCGTGATTAAACATGTGCATAATTGATTAAAGATTTCATAGCATATTTTTATGCTTTTATCTAGATATTAAATAAAGACAAGTTTACATACTCATTTTAAAGTTTTAACTCCTTCATTCGGGCCCTTTCATAATATGGGTCCTGATGTGATGGCGGTTTTCATCCATTTTCAAAGACATACATGTATACAAAATGTAAGTCTTCTGCAATAACATAATTTCAATATATCATTGATGTACAATGTTATACAAATAAACGTCGACTTATATTTCATTAAAAATGTTATGTATCAAAGAACAATTAAGTACAAAAAGTAGTTTTTCAGCAAACGCCTTTGACATGTCTTCCTCGCAGAGGAAAATGGTTCAATGCTTGCCTGCAGAAACCATTCTGACGTGATAATGGCAAGATTTAAAATTGATTCATATAAGTATATATATATATATGAGTTCGCCTGAAGAAGCCTGAGAGGGCAGAAAGGCCTTGCGGCAAAGTCTGTTTTTTTGTTTGTTATTTTTTATACATTCTCCGGTTCTTAAAAATCATGCACGAGGCAGGTTTAAAGGAGAGGTGCCAATTTGGGCCTTTCTACTGCCAATCAGTGATACGGCTAATATTTTTTAAGGAAGAAACTTTAAGGTCAGCTGCATATCATATTATGTTCAAAACATCTGATTTTGTGTGGGCTTAAAGAGAATTGAGGTTAAAAAGGGAGGGTTTGAAATGAACTCTTTTTGTGTTTTTTTAAAAAAAAATTTTAAATTTTTTTTTTTTGGGGGGGGGGGGGGGGGGGGTTGTTGGTTTTTTTTTTTAGTTCTTATAAACTAAAATTGTAGTAAAATATACAGTTATGTATATACAGTTATGCATTAAAATGAACTCTTTTGTGTTTTGTTTTTGTTTTGATTTTGTTATAGTTCTTACAAACTAACATTGAAGTAAAAATTACTTATATACATATACATCTACGTCCCTGATATAGCGTGATGTTACAACGAGATGCTGATAGATGTCTGCTGTATAACATGCTATCAATCCATCCGTATATTTGTCAACTACTCTTAATTATTACATATGCAAATTGCACTAAGGCCTTACCTGTATGAGACCAAATGTATACCCGTGTCGGGGCTAACGGTTTGTACCAGGACAGACCGCGTCGGTTCACATGAAAAGAAAGGTAATCGGCGGACACGTCACGTTTTGTTAATCAACTTCCATGTCAATCTACTGCTGTCCTGATTTGCGATATGCAGCTTTACCGGTATCAAATAGGTAGCAGTACTAGTAAAATAGTTCATTAAAGTGTTACGCACCGAATTCATAAAATACATCACAAATGCATAAAATGCATCATAGAACGCAATTTAAAATGTTGGTGTCCTGCCGCAAAGGCATATGAGATGAGCATACAATCAAATATACAAATAGATACATTCATCTGGTCTTGTCTAGAAAATTCCCGTCCAACAATGCACCAACACACATCCATACACACATGCATGTATACCTACCTACATGCATGCATTCATACGCACACACCTTCCTTTACACACACCTGCATGTATGTATCCATATAGGGGTCGCGTTGGTCGAGTGGTTATGGTTTCCCAACACTTGAACACTAGCCCTCCACCTCTGGGTTGCGAGTTCGAAACCTACATGGGGCAGTTGCCAGGTACTGACCGTAGGCCGGTGGTGTTTCTCCAGGTATTCCGGCTATCCTCCACCTCCAAAACCTGGCACGTCCTTAGATACTCCGGTTTTCCTCCACATCCAAAACCTGGCTCGTTCTTAGACGTTGGACAAAATAAACCTAAGGATGCAAATATGTACATCAAATTTAATAGATTTCCGGTGATAGAATTAAACAATTGTTGAACAGGACTGTTCTTTCTTTTTGTACACTGCTAAGAATCATCAGCATAATAAGTAAGAATCTTTCACTAATATCTAAACGAAACGAGTTTTAAGCTTATCAGATTCTTACTTCAGGAGATTCATTCTCAAATAAGCATAAAACACAAACTATTAAAAAATGTTCTTTTTTAATTTCTTGATTATCATTTGATCTATTCTTTCATCCACGTGTACTTTACACTTGGTATTCCTTTCTTTGTCTATTTCAAGTGACAATCATCCACATCGGAAGTTTGACAATATTCCCCGCTGATCGTTAAACTTAACATTTCTAACATATGAGCTAATTGTCTTAAAATCTTTCTTCAACTGACGATATGTTTGTAGTCTGTAACCATATTCCTCATAATCTTTGTCATACATCAAACCAATACTTTTTCTCTTTTTTTCTCTTATTTTTTAATATCAACGTATTTGATTTTTTTTTTTTGCAAAAGAAAACTGGTTCTGACCAATCATATAACTCAGTTCAGGAGAGTTTAAAAGACATCAATCTTTTGTGCAATGACTTACCATGAATTTGACTCTTGTCAATAACGTTTTTCACCGTTTGGTCGTTACTTAACATAATAGATTTGTAATATATCCTGAAAACCTCAATCTTTTATTTTGTATCAAAAGAGGTCCAACCCATATCGTCTCTTGTACCTACATTTGATGTAATTTTGTCAACACCCAGAAAATATCTACAAGCTCAAGCTTTATTCTGTGATAGGTCTACGTCCGGTAAATACGTATTGTATAAACAGACATTTCGCAGTAGCTATTCAGCAAATTGGTTTTCCACAATTTCACATTTTTTCCCGATTCTTTCGCATACCGTGTAAAAACTACATGCTATGATCGTATAAAAAAGAAAAGACTGCGATAAAGTAAGTACATTTCACTTTTATTTTAGAATAATTTCCATCCGGAAAATGAAGGTCTACCACAATAATTGATATCAGAGATCACTGTGGCATTTTCATGACTAGTATGCCCTACTTGTATGAACACGTGATCTCCGTGGTTCAACCTAAGGACAACGATAGCGGTAGCCTGATGCAGGTCGTGTACTTCTTGTGAATCTGAAAACGACGACCCTCTTTTAGCTCCATTAACATTCAAGAACGTTTCGATATGGCTATGAAAGGTCGCGTAATATTTCCATGTCATGACGTAAGTACCAGATTCAGGTACAATATAGATGCCGTCTCCAGGGTTGTATCCGTGCCCCTCGTCCAGAGTCTCATAGCCGAACACGACGATGCTTCCCATCCTAAAAATCGAGATATGCTTCAGCTCAGAATGGAAGGCTACCATTGAAGAGTAAGGAACCGCCCCTGAAACAACGCCAGTGAAACGGAATCAGATATTTGCGGTATGGTTTGAGATTTTTAAAATTATCAAGATGTTGGAAAGATGGAGGATGACAGACCACGAGGAGAGTCCTTTCGTGATCTTAGCGTAAAATATTTATTTTTCATCATGTGGTATGAAGTCTATGTTTTGGTGCTTAATGCTATATGCCTGGTGGTTCCGTCGTCACCGACTTGAATGAGAATGCTATTTCACCCGAATGCGACCTAGATTCGTATGACGGGTGTCCTCGACAAAACAGAAGTTTTGTCTGATCTGTTTCCCCAGCTCTTTTCAGATTCCCATCTTAGACAAATCATATCAATATTTATTCATAAGGGTATATACATAAATTACAGGACATAGGCCGCCTCTAACAAACCATTCCGGGAAGCTTTGTAAGTAGGCAAACTAAAATGGCTTATAACATGTGCGTGTTGGAGCGATAGAATGTGAATGAACGGGTGACGTGTACGTACTTGTACGTATGCACACCAAGGACCTTCCTACCTCACTTTTCATTGGGCTGCCGTCAGAGTAGGACGGATCATCCTTGGCCTCTGGTAAGTGACAATAGAATTATATAGTTATAGCATACTATCCATATCGTATTTGTACATGCAGTCTTTTACACAGTGCATATCCCGGAGGTCCACAGAGTGAAAGTGAACAAATGCTCTGGAGTATCGTGGAGGAACATTACGGTGGTAGAGTGAGGGAACGTAACACCTTGAGTATTGAGCATGAACACATTCCGGGAGTACATAGAGCGAAACTGAGAGTAACAGCTGGAGTATAGAGGGCGATTCAGTGTTCTCATTTAGCCGTTACGTCATATCACAGCCTGATTCAGTCACATGACTAAGGGTTAATCCCTGGGTAACGTGACTGAATTCCACACAAGATTAGTCTGTAGCCCCTGATTGACCACAGTTTTGGCTGAAGAAGGCCACCAGATAGTGGTCGAAAGCTACCGTGAGTAGAATTCATTAGATTTTTAGATTTTATTTATTATGCCATATCGCTTAGTCAGCATTTCGATTGGTGGAATCACTTATAGAATAAGTCATTTCGTTTATTTGTTTTAGTGAATATATAAGTGGCAATGAACAATAAAGCGACATCCTTTATACATTGACACTGTAACAAATGATGCACTTGATTTGTATTTACAGTAGAGGAAATCCATGGCAACCTAACAAGTGTAAACAAACAACAGACACGAAATAATGGTAATTGATACGAATGGTTTGCATACTCATCAGACTTGGTCTTCGTATTTGAACTACACTATCCTCAGACGGGACCTCCGTGGACTCGCTGTTACTGAAGGTCGCATCCTTCCGAACGGGACCAGCTTTGTGAACTGGACCAGCCGCCGGGACAGGACCTGCCATTGGGACAGGTTCAGCATTAGTAGCGTCGATCCATACAGACGACTTCCCATCGCGTTCTTTAGCATTAACACCATCAGCTAAAATCGCCTGTTCCAAAACAGACATACGGCTTGCAAGTTCACGTGATTCGCTACTTGATTCAGAAAGCGTTTTAAACGTATTAACAGTTTCTGTGAGTGATGTAACAAGTTGTTGCAATCGATTTAATTCCAAATTCTTCATCTGCATCTCCTTCTCTGTGTCTTTCACATAATCGGCATGAACCGCAATATGGTTTTCAAGTGTAGTTTCCAGATTTCTTATTCGGACATCTTTGTCGATCAGCTGACGTTCCATATTGGTCAACTTTTGGTCAATGGCGGCCACAATCTCCACTGTTGTGACTGGTCTTTGGTTTGTGGAGCCATCGCCTCCAGTCCACTAAGTAGACAAGCAAACAGGAATGCAAACATAATCCTGGCAGACATGTTAGTGGTCTAGTGGATGTGACAAAAATGAACACACATATATCTTGGTCGCATTGTTAAGGACTGGTATATCTTACAATATCTTGACATATGTTGGTATTCACCGACCGAAATACATTCCAGAACGCCGATAATAGATACATAGACTATGGTGGCCAAATACGGTCGTCAAAACCTGTTGATGCCGCGCCTTCGACAAACAATAATTCCATTACCATTTTCAAATCATCCGGGACGTTTGCAGGCGGGGAACCATCATCCAGGGCCATACGAGGACGGGTGTCTAGGGGACAACATCAGCTAGGGTTGAATGAGGACGGTTGTCTATGCAATACCATCAGCCAGGGCATATTAGAACGGGTGTCCAAGGGACACTATCAGCCGAGCTATATAAGAATGTCTGTTTAGGGAACACTATAAACCAGAGCTGTATAATAATGTGTGTTTAGGGGACACAATAAACCAGAGCTGTATAAGAATGTGTGTTTAGGGGACACTATAAACCAGAGCTGTATAAGGATGTCTGTTTAGGGGACACTATAAACCAGAGCTGTATAATAATGTGTGTTTATGGGACACAATAAACCAGAGCTGTATAAGAATGTGTGTTTAGGGGACACTATAAAAAAAAGCCGGAGTACCCGGAGAAAAACCACCGGCCTACGGCCAGTACCAGACAACTGCCCCACGTAGGTTTCAAACTCGTAACCCAGAGGTGGAGGGCTAGTGTCGGGACACCTTAACCACTCGGCCACCGCGGCCTCATGTGGACTGGTATCAAGGGGACACCATCAGTCAGGGTTGTGTGAAAACGGCTGACTGTAGGGACGCCACCATTCAGGGTTGTATGAGTACGGATGTAAGAGTAATAGGAAGACAGATGACAAGGATGTATAAAGAATGTATCGTATCAAACCTTGATGCGGAGGCGATCGATCTATTTAAAACTTTGAAAAAGAGACAGAAGATTTTACAAGTGCCCCTTTACAATCTTATTTAGTTCGAGACCATAGATAAAATGAAATCAGTAAAATAATATTTCGGCACAAAAAAAAAACCCAACCCAATATCCTTTTTAACACAAGTACTATTTAAAGTAAAGAAGACCGTTATATTTAAGCCCTTCCTCCTTTCTCATCAAATTTTCCCATGTTGGCGTTTTAACTGGCGTGTTTTACCACACGTAAACACTTGTTGCTATATTAAAAGCACGGACAATTTCAAATGGTGTCCGGGAGATAAAAAAAAACTGGGAGTGAAGTATTGACAAGTAAAGTTTTATCGTAAAAGGAACTGTGTCGGCTTAATTCGGCTATCGTAGCGACCGCATAGCGCTGCCCTATCCTTGCCCGACTGACATCTGCTGTCCTTTTCTATCCGACAATTCGTCTGTCCGGTACAAACTAAGTAAGTTTAACATCACCTTATCAATACATCTGTCCAAAAGACAACACGTTATTATCGGAGAAACCCCCTATTAAGCAGTCTGATGTCCGTGCTTAAGGGCCTATGATATTGACAAGGGGTCCAGAGGGCCTGCCACAGTAGCCATGACAAAATCAATTATTGAAGTTATACAGTGTGGTACACTTATTTTCCTACTTTTTGCTACCTCTTAAAACAATGGTTTTCCTACTCTTTGCTTCCTCTTAAAACAACGGTTTACAGCATTAAGAATGCAATGCAATTGTTCTAGTATTGGGCCTCCTCTCTCCGGTCCCAAGGAAGTCACGTTATCCGTTTAAAGAACATGATCAATCATCTCATTTGCCAAATAATGCCTTTCTGTTCCCACAGGAGCCTTATCCTTGGTTTTAATGAATTTATAATTATGGAGACTTCGAGGTTCATGATGTTGACCCCTATGGTTTCCAATATACAAGTTTTCACAACATACAGTTCTTAGCCAGAAAACCCGCACTCACTAAAATGACCCGTAATTTGTAGTGCTTCGGAGTAGTGGATGCGAGCAAGATGTTGTCAGCTCGCTGGTCCAGAAATCTACTGACTACACCCGGAGAGCTCCAGTATTTAAGAGCTATTAATGCCCCAAAACTATTACCATATTTGGGTTCTACCTGACAGCTTTCATCGGGGTAACTGACTACGTCATATATCACCTCCTACACAGGAATGACCATATTTGGTCGTACCTGGCCACATTGTCCAGCTTTCGCCGGGTCAGCTGACCACGTCATGTCCCGTTTTAATCAGTCCGATACGAAAATAGACCCCACTTAAATCCGGTTCCAATGGCCATATAACACTATAGATGGTGACAGATACGATCGTTGTTAAATTGTTTCAAAGGATTGTCGTGACTTTTAGGCCGTTTGGATGGCCATATATGTAGGTGATGACAAAGACAGCAATTGTTAAAGTTCTCCTAAGACTATCATATCCCTCAAAGCACTACACACTGGTCACTCTAGAGGGCTACATTTAACTTACATGAATATAATCCACTCTATATACGAATTCATAGTTAGATGAACATTTATCAAAAGTTTCTATAACAAATTAATTAAGTAGAAATGAATTTATGAAATTGCAATTAAGTAATAATTAAGTTATGTAATAATTGCATCATGACACTGATTTTGTTACAATATGTGTATAGAATAAATCGCAGATCTCTGACACCGCTCCATAACATAAGGTCAAAAATTCGTCTGTAAAATTTCATGAATTATTTTGAACCATGTAAAGCAGTCCTAATTATTATATTGGGATTCATAAAATTAAGTGGACAAGACTTCGTACCAGCAATATTTCACTTTTATTTTATTTTAGAACAATTTCCAACCAGAAAATGTAGGTCTAGCACTATAACCACTGTAACCGTACATTGTGGCGTTGATTTCACTTGTTCGTCCTACTTGTATGACCACGTGATCCCCTTGGTGCAGTCGCAGGACAACCAGAGAAGAAACAAGATGGATGTCGTGTGCCTCTTGTGCATCAGAAAAAGAAGACCCTCTTTTAGCTCCGTTAACCACCAAAAACGTTTGGATGTAGCTGTGAAAACTTGCAAATGTTTCCCAAACTATGACGTAGATACCAGATACAGGAACGGTATAGATGCCGTCATGAGGACTGTATGCATGCCCTTCGTCCAGCGTCTCATGGTCGTACACAACGATGTTCCCCGTCCTAACACCCACCGAATTCGACAACTCAGAATGGAAGGCTACGATTGAAGAGGAAGGAATCGCCCCTGAAACAACGCAAGTGATAATGATTCATATATAACCTGTATGGTTTGAGATTTTGTATAAACATCCTCAGTGACCTTGAGGTAGGAGAGATGCAGGATGATGAAGACCACGGGGAAGCTATATATGATCGCAACTTTTTTTTCTTTTTCTAATGCGTTTTGAAATCAGATGTGATCGGTGTTTGGTGATATGCAAAGTGGTCACGTCACCGCCCATTGTCGTTTTGAGAATGTTTTTACACCCTGATGTGACCAAGATTTGTATGACGATGTCGTCAATGATGCAGAAGAACTTACTCTTCCGGAACACACAGTATTATTCCCCTTGTTCTTGTTTTAATGCTCTTTATCAAATCGTGATCGTGTTTATATTTCCCCCGATTTTGAGTGAATTACGGATTCGTTTTCTAATCGATAATCTCCATTAGTACGCCATTTTGGTTTGCTCTGCTTTACTACCCAGCTCTCCCAAGATTCCTAGATAAGGCGAGTAATCTTTTATGGTTTGATATTCCTTGCACTTTTTCAAAGGCGAAACTTGTTCATTTTAGTCGTGTTAAATGAAGTTGCCTATCTTATTTTGCCTTTAACCATAATTTGTCTTATTCATATATTTATCATACAATTTGATGACGATATGGAATACAATACACGTTTTTTATTTTAGTAAATAAATGAAGTCGGGCCCTCAATTCCAGATAATTTATCATTTTGCTTGGTATTAATAACAATGTTTTAAATTGGACTTGGTCCTCTTTTGACTCCGTTCACAACCAAGAATGTTTGGATGTAGCTTCGGAATCCCGATAGAGTTTTCCAGGTGATGACGTAAGTTCCGGTTTCAGATATGGTTGTGCATCAGGATATTGATTCATAAGGGTATATCCAAAATACACAGACACAAACCGCCTAAAACAAGTCATTCTGGAGAGCTGTGTAAGTAAGCCAACTAAAATGGCTGCACTTCCTGTATTGGGGTAATCTGAGAAATTGCAAAATCTCGAATGATTAAGACACCGAGAATGAAAACTACAACTACGTGGTACCGTAGCAATGTGATTAAAAAAAGAAAGAAAAATAAAACAAAACAAAAAAGCAAAAAAAGCAAAAAAAGCAAAAAACAAAAACAAATAAAATCTACATTGCAGGGTCCCGATTACTTTTCATTACAGCTGTAATCACACAAATACTCAAAATGGATCAATCTTGGGGGCTAAGCACATATGGGTATACAATTTGCTGGCTTGGGTCGAAGTTGACACTTTGGCTAACGGCAACCCTGGAATATGTGATCCAAAAATAGATTGATCTGTCACTGCCTCGTTGTGAAATGAAACAAAACCAGTGTAGCTTTTTGACGCCAAACAATGATCAAGGTCGCAATATTGTTTTATCTGCTATTGGCTGGCTTTTAACTTAATTATCGTTTTCTCTGTGAACGTAACAGGTGGAGTATCGATAATGGAAAATCCAAGGGTGTAGTGAGCGAAACAGAACGTAACAGATGGAATACTGAGTATGAACATATTCCAGGGTGCAGAGAGCGAAAGTTAACGTAACAACTGGCGTATTGAGGATGATACGGTGTTCTCGTTGTTGTCAGGATTAGGTGCATTACTTATACACTTACGGAATAAACCATTTTGCTTACTTCTTTTAGTGATATCACTAAATTTGAATAAATGGTTTAACGCCCCCTCCACCCCCCCCCACCCCCCCCCCCCCCCCCCCCCCCCAACCCCCACATACATTTGCTGTATATTGACACTGCAACAGATGATATACTTTATATTTACAGTAAAGGAAAGCCATGAAAACCTGACAAGTGTAAACAAACAATAGACACGAAATAATGGTAATTGATACAAATGGTTTGCATACTCATCAGACTTGGTCTTCGTATTTGAACTACACTATCCTCAGACGGGACCTCCGTGGACTCGCTGTTACTGAAGGTCGCATCCTTCCGAACGGGACCTGCTTTGTGACCAGGACCAGCCGCCGGGACAGGACCTGCCATTGGGACAGGTTCAGCATTAGTAGCGTCGATCCGTACAGACGACTGCCCGTCGCGTTCTTTAGCATTAACACCATCAGCGAAAATAGCCTGTTCCAAAACAGACATACGGCTAGCAAGTTCACGTGATTCGCTGCTTGTTTCAGAAAGCGTTTGTTTAAACGTATTAACAGTTTTTGTCGATCAGCTGACGTTCCATATTGGTCAACTTTTGGTCAATGGCAGCCACAATCTCCACTAAATGTTGTGACTGGTGTTTGGTTTGTGGAGCCATCGCCTCCAGTCCACTAAGTAGACAAGCAAACAGAAATGCAAACTTAATCCTTGCAGACATGTTGGTAGTCTGGTGGATGTGACAGAAATGAACACACATATATCTTGGTCGCATTGTTAAGGACTGGTATATCTTATCAGTGTCGAACGGAGCAGACACACATAAGATAGAGAAAAAATCAGAAAAAATATCTTGACATTTGTTGGTATTCACCGACCGAAATACATTCCAGAACACCGATAATAGATACATAGACTATGGTGGCCAAATACGGTCATCAAAACCTGTGGATGTCGCGCCTTCCACAAGCAATAATTCCATTACAATTTTCAAATCATCCAAGACGTTTGCAGGCGGGGAACCATCATCCAGGGCCATACGAGGACGGGTGTCTAGGGGACAACATCAGCTAGGGTTGAATGAGGACGGTTGTCTATGCAACACCATCAGCCAGGGCATATAAGAATGGATGTCCAGGGGACACTATCAGCCGAGCTGTGTAAGAATGTCTGTTTAGGGGACATTATAAACCAGAGCTGTATAAGAATGTGTGTTTAGGGGACACTATAAAAAAAAACCCGGAGTACCCGGAGAAAAATCACCGGCCTACGGCCAGTACCCGACAACTGCCCCACGTAGGTTTCGAACTCGTAACCCAGAGGTGGAGAGCTAGTGTCGGGATACCTTAACCACTCGGCCACCGCGGCCCCATGTGGACTGGTATCAAGGGGATACCATTAGTCAGGGTTGTGTGAAAACGGCTGACTATAGGGACGCAACCATTCAGGGTTGTATGAGTACGGATGTAAAGAGAGTAATAGGAAGACAGATGACAAGGATGTATAAAGAATATATCGTATCAAACCTCGATGCGGAGGCGATCGATCTATTTAAAACTTTGAAAAAGAGACAAAAGATTGTACAAGTGCCCCTTTACAATCTTATTTAGTTCGAGACCATAGATAAGATGAAATCAGTAAAGTAATATTTCGGCGCAAAAAAGACAAGTGGATATTAACCCAATATCATTTTAACACAAGGTAATATTCAAAGTAAGGAAGAACGTTATATTTCAGCCCTTCCTCCTTTCTCATCAAATTCTCCCATGTTGGCGTTTCAACTGGCGTGTTTTACCACACGTAAACACTTGTTGCTATATTAAAAGCACGGACAATTTCAAATGGTGTCTGGGAGATAAAAAAAAAATCGGGAGTGAAGTATTGACAAGTAAAGTTTTATCGTAAAAGGAACTGTGTCGGCTTAATTCGGCTATCGTAGCGACCGCATAGCGCTGCCCTATCCTTGGCCGACTGACATCTGTTGTCCTTTTCTATCCGACAATTCGTCTGTCCGGTAAAAACTAAGTAAATTTAACATCGCCTTATCAATACATCTGTCCAAAAGACAACACGTTATTTCATTTCAAAATATTTTATTAACAATACATGTAAATATGTATGCATGCAAATACAGCATTGTTAAAAAAATCAGACAACAGGCTAAGCCTATATAAGTCATCTTCCAGAAAAAAAAACTTCAGGTTAGACCGGACAGAAAAATGTTACTCTACCTCTTTTGATGCTAAAGTATAATTATAAAGTATTGAAGGTAAATGTATTTAAACAAGAGTAAGACAGTGAGAGGAACCACATACGTCATTCCAATACATAAATTGAAGGTATAATTAACTAAATAGTCCAATGGCATTGCTAAGATTCATAAAAGTACCATTATTCTTTAGTGAAGTAAAAGCACAGCATCTTTCTGTCAGGCCTGTAAATGATGCATTGTATGTAATAAAATAATTAACAAGGATTCACTCACACATTCATTCACACATTCATACTAGAATGTTGTAGTATATATCTGTATATACTATATTGTATGTTTACTACCAACAACATGTTACATAGAGAAACGTTTAGATGATTTAATATATAGGTTAACATGATTAAGTATAAAATAATATTCAAATGATCAGATGCATTGAGGATACCATATAATAAACAATGAAGATTTACATAACCTAATAAATTATATATGGATGTAATATGGTGTCTGAAGTTGGAATATAGGGGACATTGAAAGAAAAAATGTACAATATCCTCTCTACGTGCACCACACGCACAGGAAGGGTTATCAACAAGGTGATCTTGGAACCTATCACTATTTAAGTTACTTTTAAAATTCCTTAGTTGACATAAAATTATGTTAAGTTTCCTCGGAAGAGAACTGATGAAAATTTCAGAAACAGGCAAATTAATAGTTGATTTTATACTGCGTTTAAAAAAAGAAACTGAAGAAGATTCTCTTATGGTACTGTCAAGTGCATTCCACATAGTCATTGTTGAAGGAAAGAAACTTTTCATATAGCTAGTAGTTCGTGATTGTGGTATATTGAAGACTCTATTATTTCTGAAGGTATAGACATTGTTTACATTTAAAAATGGCTGTATGATATTGAATAGATAAGTTGGAGTGTAATTATTGATAATTTTAAACATTACTATTAGTTTATGATTTTGTCTTCTTGAGCTTAATGACTCTAGTTGAGTTTCAGTATATAAAATGTGGTGAGGAGTACCTCTTCGGAGACCCGTTATTATACGCATAGCTTCAAGTTGGACAGATTCGAGAAGGTCAGATTCACGTTATTGTCGGAGAAACCCCCTATTAAGCAATATGATGTCCATGCTTAAGGGCCTATGAAATTGACAAGGGGCCCAGAGGGCCCGCCACAGTAGACGTGACAAAATCAATTATTGAAGTTATACAGTGAGGTACACTTATTTTCCTACTTTTTGCTACCTCTTAAAACAATGGTTTTCCTACGTTTGATTCCTCTTAAAACAATGGTTTACAGCATTAAGTATGCAATGCAATTGTTCCAGTATGGGCCCCCTCTCTCCGTATAAGAACATGATCAATCATCTCATTTGCTAAATAATGCCTTTCCGGTCCCACAGAAGTCTCAGCATTGATTTTGATGAATTTACTATTATGGAGACTCAGATTGATGATCATGATCCTTTTGGTTAATATGCTGGCAGAGAGGTTTAATGGTGCATTATGGGAAAACACAAATGCATTAAACATGCATATAAGTAACAAGGATACGTGTATAGAATGAATCGCAAATTCACCTCACAAGTATATCTAGGTGAGTACGGGCGGATGTCTGATTCCGCTCCATAACATCAGGTCAAAAATTTATCCGTAAAATTTCATGAATTCTTTTGAACTTTTAAAGCAGTGCCAATTATCTATCACAACTCATAAAATAAAGCGGACAAGACTTCGTACCAGCAATATTTCACTTTTATTTAATTTTAGAACAATTTCCAACCAGAAAATGTAGGTTTAGCAGTAAAACTACCATAACTGGACATTGTGGCGTTGGTATCACTTGTTCGTCCTACTTGTATGACCACGCGATCCCCTTGTTGCAGTCGCAGGACAACCAGAGAAGAAACAAGATCGTGTGTTGCTTGTGCATCAGAAAATGAAGTCCCTCTTTTAGTTCCGTTTACAACCAAGAACGTTTGGATGTAGCTACGAAAATTTGCAAAGGTGTCCCATACCATGACGTAGATGCCAGCTACAGGAACGGTATAGATGCCGTTATGAGGACTGTATCCATGCCCTTCGTCTAGCGTCTCATGGTCGTACACAACGACGCTACCCGTCCTAACAGTCACCGAATTCGACAACTCATAATGGAAGGCTACGATTGAAGAGGAAGGAACCGCCCCTGAAACAACAAATGATAATGATTCAGATATTACCTGTATGTTTTTTGTATAAACATCCTCAGTGACCTTGAGGTAGGAGAGATGCAGGATGATGAAGACCACGGGGAAGCCATATGATGATCTCTTTGGTATTTTTTTGTTTTTGTTTTTGTTAATTTTTCCTAATGCGGTTTGAAATCAGACGTGATCGGTGTTTGTTTATATGCATAGTGGTTAAGTCACCGCACATTGTCGTTTTGAGAATGTTATTGCACCCGGATGCGACCAAGATTTGAATGACGATGTCGTCAATGATGCAGAAGAACTTACTATTCCGGAACACATGGTCTTATTCGCCTTGTACTTTTTTAATGCTCTTCATGCAAATCGTCATCGTATTTTTATTTCCCCCAATATTGAGCGAGAATTACGGATTCGTTTTCTAGTGGATGTTCTCCATTAGTACGCCATTTGGGTTTGGTCTGCTTTACTACCCAGCTCTCCCCAGATTCCTAGATAAGGCGAGTTATGTTTTATGGTTTGATATTCCTTGCACTTTTTCAAAGGCGAAACTTGTTCATTTTAGTCGTGTTAAATGAAGTTGCCTATCTTATTTTGCCTTTAACCATTATTTGTCTTATTCATCTATAGTTATCATACAATTTGATGATTATTTGGAATACAATAAACGTTTTTTATTTCAGTTAATGAATGAAGTCGGGCTCTCAATTCAAGATAATTTATTGTTTTGCTTTGGTATTAATAACAGTGTTTTAAATTCGACTTGGTTATTAATATATTATTGAAGTTCCAAAATATAAAACTTCATGTTGGGCATTTAACTTTTAGAATAATTTCCATCCCGAAAACGTAGGTCTAGCACTATAACTGATATCACTGTACATAGTGTTAGTTGTCGTATGACCTATCTGTATAAAAACATAATCTCCCTGGTTCAGTTTAAGGACAACGACAGAAGAAGCATGATGTACGTCGTGTATTTCCTGGGCATCGCTGAAGGACGCTCTTCTTTTGACTTCGTTCACAACCAAGAACGTTTGGATGTAGCTTCGGAATTCAGATAGAATTGTCCACGTGATGACGTAAGTTCCGGTTTCAGATATGGTTGTACATCACGATATTGATTCATAAGGGTATATCCAAAATACACAGACACAAACCTCCTAAAACAAGGCATTCCGGAGAACTGTGTAAGTAAGCCAACTAAAATGGCTGCACTTCCTGTATTGAGGTAATCTGAGAAATTGCAAAATCTCGAATGATTAAGACCCCGAGAATGAAAACTACAACTACATGTACGTGGTACCGTAGCAATGTGATTAAAAAAAGAAAGAAAAAGAAACAAAACAAAAAGCAAAAAAAGCAAAAAACAAAAACAAATAAAATCTACATTGCAGGGTCCCGATTACTTTTCATTGCAGCTGTAAGATTTCAAGACGTGTAACCTCTGCCGCTCACACAGATCCGAAGGACTGGCCAAATGCCCAAAACGGATCAAGTTTGGGGGCTACTCACATATACGTATACATTATACTGGCTTGGGTCAAAGTTGACACTTTGGCTAACGGCAACCCTGGAATATGTGATACAAAAATAGATTGATCTGTCACTGCCTCGTTGTGAAATGAAACAAAACCAGTGTAACTTTTTGACGCCAAACAATGATCAAAGTCGCAATATTGTTTTATCTGCTATCGGCTGGCTTTTAACTTAATTATCGTTTTCTCTGTGAACGAAAGTTAACGTAACAGGTGGAGTATCGATAATGGAAAATCCCAGGGTGTAGTGAGCGAAACAGAACGTAACAGATGGAATACTGAGTATGAACATATTCCAGGGTGCAGAGAGCGAAAGTTAACGTAACAACTGGCGTATTGAGGATGATACGGTGTTCTCGTTTAGTCGTTAACGTTATATCACTTTGTCAGAATTAGGTGCATTACTTATACACTTACGGAATAAACCATTTCTCTTACTTCTTTTAGTGATATCACTAAATTTGAATAAATGGTTTAACGCCCCCTCCCCCACCCCAACCCCCAAACCCCCACATACATTTGCTGTATATTGACACTGCAACAGATGATATACTTTATATTTACAGTAAAGGAAAGCCATGAAAACCTGACAAGTGTAAACAAACAATAGACACGAAATAATGGTAATTGATACAAATGGTTTGCATACTCATCAGACTTGGTCTTCGTATTTGAACTACACTAGCCTCAGACGGGACCTCCGTGGACTCGCTGTTACTGAAGGTCGCATCCTTTCGAACGGGACCTGCTTTGTGAACAGGACCAGCCATTTGGACAGGTTCAGCATTGGAAGCGTTGATCCGTACAGACTTATCAGAAGTTTCCTCATTACGTATATCAGACGATGCCATCGACTGCCCATCGCGTTCTTTAGCATTAACACCATCAGCGAAAATCGCCTGTTCCAAAACAGACATACGGCTTGCAAGTTCACGTGATTCGCTACTTGTTTCAGAAAGCGTTTGTTTGAACGAATTCGCAGTTTCTGTGAGTGATGTCACAAGTTGTTGCAATCGATTTAATTCCAAATTCTTCATCTGCATCTCCTTCTCTGTGTCTTTCACATAATCGGCATGAACCGCAATATGGTTTTCCAGTGTAGTTTCCAGATTTCTTATTCGGACATCTTTGTCGATCAGCTGACGTTCCATTTTGGTCAACTTTTGGTCAATGGCAGCCACCGCCTCCACTAAATGTTGTGACTGGTCTCTGGTTTGTGGAGCCACCGCCTCTAGTTCACTAAGTAGACAAACAAACAGGAAGGGAAAAATAGTCCTGACAGACATGTCGGTGGATGTGACAGAAATGATCACACATATTTTGGTCGCATTGTTAAGGAGTGGTATATCTTATCAGTATCAAACAGAGTAAACAGGAAGAAATATCTTGGCAGATGTTGGTATTCACAGACCGAAATACATTCCAGAACGCCGATAATAGATACACTGTCTTTACACAAGCAAAACTCCTCCACGTGAAATTTTTTCACATAAAATTAACAATTTTTATGTAAATTTCCCGTGAAGGAATTTCGCTGGTGAATATGGTGGCTGAATGGGATAGTCCATACATGTTGATGGCAGGGATGTGTAGGCGAACATTAAGAAATAGTTTGAAGAAAATGTAGAATTCATCGTTGAATAAAGGTGATCAATCTATCTAGGAATCTTGGAAATGATGCAGAAGAAAAAGATTTAAGAAGTGCCCATTTACAATCAAATTTAATTCAATACCACAGATCAAAATAAAATCAGTGCAATAAAAATTCAGCACAAACAATTAAATACCAGAATTATATTAACACAAAATATAAAGTGGAAAACATAACGTAAAATTTGAGCTCGTGTTTATATCTTAATTCCCACTATAACGTTTTAACTGGCTTGTAACACACGTTAACGTTTGGTGCTATATTAAGAGATATTAGCACTTGTTGCTGGACAGATAATGTTTATCTGCCGTCTGTATTTTTATCCGACAATTCGTCTGTCCGCTACATACTCTATTAGTTTAACACCGCCTTATCAATGCATCTGTTCAAAAGACATAACACGATATTGTCAGAGAGACCCCTTTTCAAGCAATATAATACTCATGGTCACAGGCCTAATTTTTTTACAAAAGTTTTGCCCAATTATGCTCGTTAAGAACTAATAGCGAGTTAAAGGGTTTACCTCAATTTACCCTAATGGGCCCCATCTTCTCATGTCCTAAGGGAGACACACCCTCCATTTATACAACAATATATATCCTATGTCCAATAATGTTCTATACTTTTATTTTATAAATTTCATCACGATCCATTTAGTCGTTCAGGACTAGTAGCAATTTTAATGAAATGTTTACGGACGGACACTGCGCTTTGCATAAGCTAACATGTATTTAAAAATAGTACGGGATTGGTTCCAAATAATGGCTGCAATGGAAATCCCTTCTTCGTCGTTCAGGACTAGTAGCAATTTTAATGAAATGTTTACGGACGGACACTGCGCTTTGCATAAGCTAACAGGTATTTAAAAATAGTACGGGATTGGTTCCAAATAATGGCTGCAATGGAAATCCCTTCTTCGTCAGACTAAGACTTACGGTAGGGAGAATGTTAACATTCTCCCAACACTTTCAGTAAAATTCCACCAATATTCTGTTTGCCATTACTGCGGTTTTGGTTATTTGGTCAGTATAATCATTAATATCATTTAAGTCCATATCAGCCTTTACCTATTTGCTCATTGGGCTCTCAGATGAGATCCTCAGTATTTTGTAATTGTTGAACATGATGACCGAAATTATAGGTATTTTGATTGAAAAAAATACTTAAATCTGAAGGAGCAAGGATAGTATTTATTCTCATTTGTAATTTTACATTACAATACATAAATGTGTTTCAGCTCAGAAAGATTATAACCTTACATGTCATCATATTGATATTACAGGCAGCCATGGTAACATAACACATCACATGGTAACAATGCAGGTCAACATCATAACATGATACATCACCATGGTAACAATGCACGTCAACATCATACCACGATACATCACCATGGTAACAATGCACGTCAACATCATACCACGACACATCACCATGGTAACAATGCACGTCAACATCATACCATGACACATCACCATGGTAACAATGCACATCACCATGATAACATTACACATCACCATGGCAACATTTCACATCACCATGGTAACAATGCACATCAACATAATAACACTAAAGATCGCCATGGTAACATTACACATCACCGTGGTAAAAATGCACATCAACTTGGTAACATTACACGTCAACCTGATGGCATTACACGTCACCATAGTAACATTACATGTGTTCATGGTAACATAATAAATCACCATGGTAACATAACAAGTCATCATGGTAACATAACAAGTCATCATGGTAACATAACATGTCATCATGGGAACATAGCACATCATTATGGTAACATAACACATCATCATGGTAATATAACACATCATCATGGTAATATAACATGTCATCATGGTAACATAACACATCATCATGGTAACATAACACGTCATCATGGTAATATAACACGTCATCATGGTAATATAACATGTCATCATGGTAATATAAAACATCATCATGGTAATATAACACGTCATCATGGTAACATTACACATCATCATGGTAATATAACACGTCATCATGGTAACATAATACATCATCATGGTAACATAACATGTCATCATGGTAACATTACACATCATCATGGTAATATAACACGTCATCATGCTAATATAACACGTCATCATGCTAACATAACATGTCATCATGGTAATATAAAACATCATCATGGTAACATAACATGTCATCATGGTAACATAACATGTCATCATGGTAACATAACACGTCATCATGGTAACGTAACACGTCATCATGGTAACATAACACGTCATCATGGTAACATAACATGTCATCATGGTAATATAACACGTCATCATGGTAACAACAGGTCATCATGGTAATATAACACGTCATCATGGTAACATAACATGTCATCATGGTAACATAATACATCATCATGGTAACATAACACGTCATCATGGTAACATAATACATCATCATGGTAATATAACATGTCATCATGGTAATATAACATGTCATCATGGTAACATAACACATCATCATGGTAACATAATACATCATCATGGTAATATAACACGTCATCATGGCAATATAACACATCATCATGGTAACATAACATGTCATCATGGTAATATAACATGTTATCATGGTAACATAACACGTCATCATGGTAACATAACACATCATCATGGTAACATAACACGTCATCATGGTAACATAACATGTCATCATGGTAATATAACACGTCATCATGGTAATATAACACGTCATCATGGCAATATAACACGTCATCATGGTAATATAACACGTCATCATGGTAATATAACATGTCATCATGTGACATAACATGTCATCATGGTAATATAACACGTCATCATGGTAACATAACACGTCATCATGGTAATATAACATGTCATCATGGTAACGTAACACGTCATCATGGTAACATAACACATCATCATGGTAATATAACACGTCATCATGGTAATATAACATGTCATCATGGTAACATAACACGTCATCATGGTAATATAACACGTCATCATGGTAATATAACACGTCATCATGGTAACATAACACGTCATCATGGTAACATAACACGTCATCATGGTAACGTAACACGTCATCATGGTAACATACCACATCATCATGGTAACATAACATGTCATCATCGTAATATACAAGAGATCCCAGAGGGATCTTGGCGCCCACCATTGAATGATCTTTATAGGTTCCATGTCAGATTGATCTTTTCTCTACTTTTCCCTTCCTCTAAGTCTTATATTACTAATCTGTGTAAATTCAGAAACAGCCCTCTAGTACTTTTCAAACAAGGGGAACTTATATATAAAATTTAAGATTTAGCGATAATGGCTGTCTGTCGGCCATGTTGTTTTCCGATTGGTCCCAAAATGCAATACCAGGGACCAAGGGGAACCTACATATGAAATTTGAGAAAAATCCCTTCGGTACCTTCTGTACAATAGCGATAACAAACTTCAATTTTCAAAATACAAGATGGCTGCCTGTCGGCCATGTTGTTTTTCGATTGGTCTCAAAATGCAATATGCCTAACTAGGCACCAAGAGGAACCTTTATATGAAATTTGAGAAAGATCCCTTCAGTGCTTTCTCAGAAATAGCGATAACAAACGTCAATTGTCAAAATCCAAGATGGCTGCCTGTCGGCCATGTTGTTTTCCGATTAGTCTCAAAATTCAATATGCATAACTAGGCACTGAGGGGAACCTGCATATAAAATTTCAGAAAGATTCCCTTATTAGTTTCTGCGAAATAGCGATAACAAACTTCAATTGTCAAAATCCAAGATGGCTGCCTGTCGGCCATGTTGTTTTTCGATTGGTCTCAAAATGCAATATGCATAACTACGCACCAAGGGAAACCTACATATGAAATTTGAGAAAGATCCCTTCAGTACTTTCTGAGAAATAGCGATAACAAACTTCAATTGTCAAAATCCAAGATGGCTGCCTGTCGGCCATGTTGTTTTCCAATTGGTCTCAAAATGCAATATGCCTAACTAGGCACCAAGAGGAACCTACATATGAAATTTGAGAAAGATCCCTTCAGCGCTTTCTCAGAAATAGCGATAACAAACGTCAATTGTCAAAATCCAAGATGGCTGCCTGTCGGCCATGTTGTTTTCCGATTAGTCTCAAAATTCAATATGCATAACTAGGCACTGAGGGGGACCTACATATAAGATTTCAGAAAGATCCCCTTATTAGTTTCTGAGAAATAGCGATAACAAACTTCAATTGTCAAAATCCAAGATGGCTGCCTGTCGGCCATGTTGTTTTCAGATTGGTCTCAAAATGCAATATGCATAACTAGGCACCAAGGGAAACCTACATATGAAATTTCAGAAAGATCCCCTCAATAGTTTCTGAGAAATAGCGATAACAAACTTCAATTGTTAAAATCCAAGATGGCTGCCTGTCGGCCATGTTGTTTTCAGATTGGTCTCAAAATGCAATATGCCTAACTAGGCACCAAGAGGAACCTACATATGAAATTTGAGAAAGATCCCTTCAGCGCTTTCTCAGAAATAGCGATAACAAACGTCAATTGTCAAAATCCAAGATGGCTGCCTGTCGGCCATGTTGTTTTCCGATTAGTCTCAAAATTCAATATGCATAACTAGGCACTGAGGGGGACCTACATATAAGATTTCAGAAAGATCCCCTTATTAGTTTCTGAGAAATAGCGATAACAAACTTCAATTGTCAAAATCCAAGATGGCTGCCTGTCGGCCATGTTGTTTTCAGATTGGTCTCAAAATGAAATATGCATAACTAGGCACCAAGGGAAACCTACATATGAAATTTCAGAAAGATCCCCTCAATAGTTTCTGAGAAATAGCGATAACAAACTTCAATTGTTAAAATCCAAGATGGCTGCCTGTCGGCCATGTTGTTTTCAGATTGGTCTCAAAATGCAATATGCATAACTAGGCACAAAGGGGAACCTAAATATGAAATTTGAGAAAGATCCCTTCAGTACTTTCTGAGAAATAGCGATAACAAGAATTGTTTACGGACGGAGGGACGGAGGGACGGACGGACGGACGACGGACCACGGACGCAGGGCGATTTGAATAGCCCACCATCTGATGATGGTGGGCTAAAAACATCATCATGGTAACATAACACGTCATCATGGTAACATAACATGTCATCATGGTAACATAACACATCATGGTAACATAACACGTCATCATGGTAACATAACATGTCATCATGGTAATATAACATGTCATCATGGTAACATAACACGTCATCATGGTAATATAACATGTCATCATGGTAACGTAACACGTCATCATGGTAACATAACACGTCATCATGGTAACGTAACACGTCATCATGGTAGCATAACATGTCATCATGGTAACGTAACACGTCATCATGGTAATGTAACATGTCATCATAGTAACATAACACGTCATCATGGTAACAGGTCATCATGGTAACGTAACATGTCACCATGGTAACATAACACGTCATTATAATGTGCAGGATTTTTATGCATCTGTTAAGCACAAACATAGTAAAATAACAAAAACAACATATTATAGCTATTCCCGCAAAAACAAAACAAGAAATATGGTTCAATTGTAGCTAATAAGACTGAGAAGAATTAGCAAGTCTTGATAAAATCCTACTGGTGGTATTTGAAAACAAAAATTCAAAGGTTTAAACAAGATGGACAGATTGCTAAGAAGACTTTTATTCCAAAGCAAAATGTAGTTTCAAGTTTTTCTCTATACATTATGTCAGTATACAACAAGAGATCCCAGAGGGATCTTGGCGCCCACCATTGAATGATCTTCATAGGTTCCATGTCAGATTGATCTTTTCTCTACTTTTCTCTTCATTTTACTAATCTGTGCAAATTGAGACATCCCTCCAGTACTTTTCAAACAAGGGAACCCTAGCTATATAAGAAATTTGAGATTTAACGATAATGGCTGTTTGTTTGCCAGGTTGTTTTCAGGACAGACTGGTCCAAAAATGCAATACAAGGGACCAAGGGGAACCTACTTATGAAATTTGAGAAAGATCCATTCAGTACTTTGAGAAATAGAGAAAACAAACTTCAATAGTCAAAATCCAAGATGGCGGTCTGTCGGACATATTGTTTTCCAATTGATCTCAAAATGCAATAAGCATAACGAGGCACCAAGGGGAACCTCCATATGAAATTTGAGAAAGATCCCAAGATGGCTGCCTGTCGGCCATGTTGTTTTCAGATTGGTTTTAAAAACGCAATATGCATAACTAGGCACCAAGGGAAACTTACATATGAAATTTGAGAAAGATCCCTTAAATACTTTCTCAGAAATAGTGATAACAAACTTCAATTGTCAAAATCCAAGATGGCTGCCTGTCGGCCATGTTGTTTTCAGATTGGTCTCAAAACGCAAAATGCATAACTAGGCACCAAGGGAAACCTACATATGAAATTTCAGAAAGATCCATTCAGTACATTCTCAGAAATAGCGATAACAAACTTCAATTGTCAAAATCCAAGTAGGCTGCCTGTCGGCCATGTTGTTTTCGGATTGGTCTCAAAACGCAATATGCATAACTAGGCACCAATTAGGGAAACCTACATCTGAAATTTCAGAAAGATCCATTCCGTACTTTCTCAGAAATAGTGATAACAAACTTCAATTGTCAAAATCCAAGATGGCTGCCTGTCGGCCATGTTGTTTTCCGATTGGTCTCAAATCGCAATATGCATAACTAGGCACCAAGGGGAACCTACATATGAAATTTGAGAAAGATCCCTTCAGTACTTTCTCAGAAATAGCGATAACAAACTTCAATTGTCAAAATCCAAGATGGCTGCCTGTCGGCCATGTTGTTTTCGGATTGGTCTCAAAACGCAATATGCATAACTAGGCACCAAGGGGAACCTTCATATGTAATTTGAGAAAGATCCCTTCAGTACTTTCTCAGAAATAGCAATAACAAACTTCAATTGTCAAAATCCAAGATGGCTGCCTGTCGGCCATGTTGTTTTCGGATTGGTCTCAAAACGCAAAATGCATAACTAGGCACCAAGGGAAACCTACATCTGACATTTCAGAAAGATCCATTCAGTACTTTCTCAGAAATAGTGATAACAATCTTCAATTGTCAAAATCCAAGATGGCTGCCTGTCGGCCATGCTGTTTACCGATTGGTCTCAAATCGCAATATGCATAACTAGGCACCAAGGGGAACCTACATATGAAATTTGAGAAAGATCCCTTCAGTACTTTCTCAGAAATAGCGATAACAAACTTCAATTGTCAAAATCCAAGATGGCTGCCTGTCGGCCATGTTGTTTTCGGATTGGTCTCAAAACGCAATATGCATAACTAGGCACCAAGGGGAACCTTCATATGTAATTTGAGAAAGATCCCTTCAGTACTTTCTCAGAAATAGCAATAACAAACTTCAATTGTCAAAATCCAAGATGGCTGCCTGTCGGCCATGTTGTTTTCGGATTGGTCTCAAAACGCAAAATGCATAACTAGGCACCAAGGGAAACCTACATCTGAAATTTCAGAAAGATCCATTCAGTACTTTCTCAGAAATAGTGATAACAATCTTCAATTGTCAAAATCCAAGATGGCTGCCTGTCGGCCATGTTGTTTTCCGATTGGTCTCAAAACGCAATATGCATAACTAGGCACCAAGGGGAACCTACATATGAAATTTGAGAAAGATCCCTTCAGTACTTTCTGAGAAATAGCGATAACAAGAATTGTTTACGGACGGAGGGACGGACAGACGGAGGGACGGAGGGACGGACGGAGGGACGGACGGAGGGACGGACGGAGGGACGGACGGACCACGGACCACGGACGCAGGGCGATTTGAATAGCCCACCATCTGATGATGGTGGGCTAAAAAGAGAATAACATGAATTTGAATTTGAAATGTTACATTGAAATGACTAAATATCTAAGGAACAAAGTTAAAATATTGTTTTAAAGGTGGCTGTCATAGTGTCATGATTGTTCTTGTTTTGGAAATAATTCCTGAAGAGGGGAATTCAAGAAGAATGAAAGAATTTACAGAAATATGATTCACGAGGATGAATGAAATGTGATGATTTCCGTCAACATGAACTTGGTCACTTGATTTGATTTGTAATCATTAACATATTATATACAATTGTAATTTGGAGATCAGACACATTTGGGTAATTCCAAAATTAAGCAACTTCATCCATTTAAATCTCTAAATACACCAAGCCCTAAATAACTAATAAAACTAGAACTGTCGCCAGGATGGCCGACTAATACCCCTGCGAACCGCAGAGTCAATGGTCATCTGGAATGGTTATTTTGAGGCTAACTAAGATAACCTGTGCATGCCCCTAATTCTGAAATTCAGAATGGCTGGAATATGTGTTGTTCATAATAAAAACAATTTAATTGTAAGTTTTGTTGAAATCAGTCCACAGATATAAGAAGAGTTGTCCGGACAAGAAAAACCTATGAATAGTGATCAGTAACCATGGCAACCAAAAATTGGAATTTAAACAACTGCATGCACATCTGTACATGTTCCCTAACGTTCCCGTAAAGTTTTGTGAAAATCGGTTCAAAAGTTTAGGAGGAGTTGTCCGGACAAGAAAAACCTATGAATAGTGAACAGTAACCATGGCAACCAAAAATTTTCGATTTTAACAGCTGCATGCACATCTACATAATATTATGGTCCTCTCTATTTGTGTGAAGTTTCATTGGAATTGGCCCAACGGTTTTGGAAGAGTTGTCTGAACAATAAAAACCTATGAATTGTGACCAGCTACCATTGCAACAAAAAATCATTTGGAATTTAAACAGCTGCATGCACATGCACATCTGCACATGTTCCCTAACTTCGTTGCGGGGGTTTAACTAGAAAACATCAGTAAGACATAAATGGCCCCGCAGCCATTTGACATCCAGAAACACAGATTGGTGAGGTTGGCATCAGCAGTTCTTGAGATTAGCTAGTTACATTGCATCAGGACGGGATGGACAAGGGTAACACTACGTCCCCCTATATCATGGCAGGGCTATAACATTGATAACAACACACAAATGCCTAATCATCTATCCTCTTACAGAGCCTGGGTCGCGACATTTAAAGTTTGATCTGTAGGCAGTATTTAGAAGCAAATTAAAAAATTCACTAAAATTTCAATATTTCCCCTGAACACAACCCCGCAAACCTCTACATCAATGAATTGATAGTATGTTTGCACCCTGTATACCTTACAGACGTCTGTACATGTGTTGCCACAGAATTAGCAAAGTTCAACAAAATCACTCATTCTTAAAAATCACCTAAATATGACATTTTTACCCCAAAAATCATTCATTCTAAAAAAAACAAGAGGCCCCGAGGGCCTGTATTGCTCACCTGGTTTCATTAGATATGAAACAAGAATGATGCCTAAATATATTTGGCACTGGTATTGCTCTGTCAATATATCATAAGCATTTTATATGGGTACATGTACATTGGTTTTATTGTAATTCGAAAAAATGCCAATTTCGCAAAAATTGACCCCTTTTGGCCCCACTCCTCACTCCCTATTTTTGAATCACCCATTAGTTACACTAAATTGTCACACATAAATACTGTTTTCTCTCGGCTAGTCCTGCCTCATGTTAAACAAAGGCTGAAAAAAAACCAATGAAAAATCACAGTTCCTACATTATACTTGCACACACTCGTAATACATTTATACACAGCTACAGTAGTTATTTTCACAAGCAGGTATCATCATCTATGATATTGTCGTTACTTTTATCTGTCGGTGACGTGGCATGGCTCTCTGAGAGTCCGACAAGCTTCCTGTTCGGGTGATGAACAGGAGCATATAACTGGTCCCCCTGATCCTGCAACACAGTTTGTTCATTATAAGGACATCAGCATTTCAATAACAAGCGATCCTCCTCAATATCATTTTTGGTCAAAATTTTCGTTGCATTAAATATGGATACAAGGGATTCTTTTTAGCATTAGCTACACAGGTGCGAAAATTACACAAGCTTTTTAAGTATACATACAAATATTCCAGATACCAGTGGAAAAAATTAAAAATCAAATTCTATCAAAACCAACCCCCATCCCCCAACCCCAAAAATCTTCTGGGCTGACTCATTCTGTTTCATTGGTTTTGATTCCCCAACCCCAAAAATCTTCTGGGCCGACTCATACTGTTTCATTAGTTTTGATTCTAAGAGAAAAGCAAATTTTTTTTTAGAAATTTTAGAATTACATATGTATACTGGTTCAATGACAACTTGACAACTCCAATTTCTTAAAATCACAATTTTTCAAAAATCACAAATGGCCCTCACTGTACATAATGATATAAGAATTATTTAAGATGTATTCTAAAAACCAACATATCTATCTAAATGGGCGGATATCCAGATTCATGCATGAATTAATAGATAGAAGTCATTTGTTTATCCCCAAAACCTAGACAACAAATATCAATATATAAACTCACATTATCATGAACTCGTGAGTGATCTATATCACAGTGGAGAATTTTTCGGATTTTCTGCGGTAGACAACAACAGAATATGTCAAAGATGGGTATCAGGTACTTGGGGGAGACTTCGTGTCTTTTCGTAGGCCCTGCAATAAAGAGTCAGTTTTTTTATCAGCATTCCACATGTGAGCGGTTCTGGTATCAAGGTTGTTCTCGACTGGCTGAAATGGGACAAGGCTTAATTTCACTTGTCAAAATGTGGGCTGCGGGCCACGGTGCAAAGGACCCTTTATCAAAATTGACTCAGAAAATATTTCAAGTTGCCCTTCTTCCTTGTCAAGTTTTCTATAACATTTACTAATTTTACAATAATAGGCTAAGCGTTCAATTTATTATGAAGCATTTCTTCTATAACATTTTATAAATGTTTTATTTATTTCAATTTTACAATAATAGATTAAGTATTCAATTTTTTAAGAAGAATTTCTTAAATAACATTTTATAAAGGTTTTATTTTTTTTCAATCTTGCAATAATAGACAAAGTATTCAATTTATTATGAAGCATTTTTGACTACATTTAACAAATTGTATCCATAGCGGTCAACATGTGTAAAACCTAGATGTCTATAAACTCTTTTAAAAGTAAACTTGATAAATACCTGACCAATCAAGAAATTTTGTGAATCTAATTGTTACTTTCAAAGCTAACGTTCAGATTAATGGATAACAAAAATTACTATTTTGTGTATTACTTACATATAAAAGTATGTACATTATTATCAATTTATATTTAGATAATAATTCCTGTATTGAAAAAAACACACACAAAAAAACGAAAATTAATGTGTACCAACTTGTATTAAGTAGAATGTATCACCTGTGATTATTAATAAGCATTAAGAAGGATTCTCACCTGTAATCAAGCTGACAAGGAGTCCCACAATTATACAGACGAGAGTACCAAAGGTGGAATACCACAGGTAGGACAGCGAGTAGAGCTTGGTAAGGGCACTTCTGTAATGTCCGACATTGTATGATTATATCTCAGTCAAGGGCATAATAATGAAGTTCTTAAAATTTCAGACGACCTGGTTGTAAATCATAAAATCTGTGATTTAATCCTGAATAAGTATTTTTACAAAAAACTTCAATCTATTTTCTACCAAAAATCATAAAAATTGTGATTTAATCCTGAGTAAGTATTTTTTTACAAAAAACTTCAATCTATTTTCTACCAAAAATCATAAAAACTGTGATTTAAACCTGAGTAAGTAGTTTTACAAAAAACTTCAATTTATTTTCTATAAAAAGAGTAAAAAAATTTTTTTTAAATTCCTTCAGAAATGAAATGAAAAAGAATATTTGGAATTAGTAGAAAATGTTATAAAAAGTGTCAAATTGCAATACTCTCTTCCGGTTTATAACTTAACTGCTGCCCCAACTATTTCCAATAGCGAAATTCAATTTATTATTGATGATCAGCTATTTTTAGAAACTTTGTTAATGGAAATCAGAGGGCAAACTATATCTTATGCTTCAAACAGGAAAAAACAGCAGAGCATTAGAGAAAAAGAACTGATAAGAGAAATAGAAACATTAGAAGCTAATTATGATCACAATAGAGAGGAATTAGAAGCAAAAGTAAAAGAGTTAGAAAGTATACGGATAAAAAAGATCAAAGGTAGTATAGTTAGGGCCAGGGCAAAATGGATAGAAGAAGGGGAAAAACCAACAGCATACTTCTTCAGTTTAGAGAACCGTAATTTTACTTCAAAAATTATTCCAAAACTACAGAAAAATGATAATATTATAACAGACCAAAAAGAAATTTTAAATGAAGTACACAATTTCTATGAGGATTTATACAGATTTAAGGAAGTTGAACATGTTAGTCTGGACAATTATCTACATGGTTGTAATATTCCAAAATTAGAGGAACATGAAGCCAATAGTATAGAAGGTATGATTACAGTAGATGAGGCAGGTATATTTCTAAAACATATGAAAAACAATAAAAGCCCTGGTTCAGATGGATATACTGCTGAATTTTTTAAATGCTTTTGGAAAGATCTAAAGGACTTTGTTGTTAGGTCTATCAACTATGGTTTCTCTATTGGTCAACTTTCAGTAACACAGAGACAAGGCATAATAACCTGTATTCCTAAGGGTAACAAACCTCGACATTTTATAAACAAGAGATCCCAGAGGGATCTTGGCGCCCACCATTGAATGATCTTTATAGGTTCCATGTCAGATTGATCTTTTCTCTACTTTTCCCTTCCTCTAAGTCTTACTAATCTGTGTAAATTCAGAAACAGCCCTCTAGTACTTTTCAAACAAGGGGAACCTATATATAAAATTTAAGATTTTGCGATAATGGCTGTCTGTTGTTTTCGGATTGGTCCCAAAATGCAACATCAGGGACCAAGGGGAACCTACATATGAAATTTGAGAAAGATCCCTTCAGTACCTTCTGTAAAATAGCGATAACAAACTTCAATTGGACCTAAATACGAAAATTTGAGAAAGATCCCTTCAGTACTTTCTGAGAAATAGCGATAACAAACTTCAATTGTCAAAATCTAAGATGGCTCCTGTTGGCCATGTTGTTTTCTGATAGGTCTCAAAATGTCATATGCATAACTAGGCACCAAGGGGAACCTATATATGAAATTTGAGAAAGATCCCTTCAGTACTTTCTCAGAAATAGCGATAACAAACTTCAATTGTCAAAATCCAAGATGGCTGCCTGTCGGCCATGTTGTTTTCCGATAGGTCTCAAAATGCAATATGCATAACTAGGCACCAAGGGAAACCTACATATGAAATTTGAGAAAGATCCCTTCAGTACTTTCTCAGATATAGCGATAACAAACTTCAATTGTCAAAATCTAAGATGGCTCCTGTCGGCCATGTTGTTTTCTGATAGGTCTCAAAATGTCATATGCATAACTAGGCACCAAGGGGAACCTATATATGAAATTTGAGAAAGATCCCTTCAGTACTTTCTCAGAAATAGCGATAACAAACTTCAATTGTCAAAATCCAAGATGGCTGCCTGTTGGCCATGTTGTTTTCCGATTGGTCTCAAAATGCAATATGCATAACTAGGCACCAAGGGGAATCTACATATGAAATTTGAGAAAGATCCCTTCAGTACTTTTTGAGAAATAGCGATAACAAACTTCAATTGTCAAAATCCAAGATGGCTGCCTATCGGCCATGTTGTTTTCCGATTGGTCTCAAAATGCAATTTGCATAACTAGGCACCAAGGGGAACCTATATATGAAATTTGAGAAAGATCCCTTCAGTACTTTCTCAGAAATAGCGATAACAAATTTCAATTATCAAAATCCAAGATGGCTGCCTGTCGGCCATGTTGTTTTCCGATTGGTCTCAAAATGTAATATGCATAGCTAGGCACCAAGGGGAGCCTACATATGAAATTTGAGAAAGATCCCTTCAGTACTTTCTCAGAAATAGCGATAACAAACTTCAATTATCAAAATCCAAGATGGCTGCCTATCGGCCATGTTGTTTTCCGATTGGTCTCAAAATGCAATATGCATAACTAGGCACCAAGGGGAGCCTACATATGAAATTTGAGAAAGATCCCTTCAGTACTTTCTCAGAAATAGCGATAACAAACTTCAATTGTCAAAATCCAAGATGGCTGCCTGTCGGCCATGTTGTTTTCCGATTGGTCTCAAAATGCAATATGCATAACTAGGCACCAAGGGGAGCCTACATATGAAATTTGAGAAAGATCTCTTCAGCACTTTCTCAGAAATAGCGATAACAAACTTCAATTATCAAAATCCAAGATGGCTGCCTATCGGCCATGTTGTTTTCCGATTGGTCTCAAAATGCAATATGCATAACTAGGCACCAAGGGGAGCCTACATATGAAATTTGAGAAAGATCCCTTAAATACTTTCTCAGAAATAGCGATAACAAACTTCAATTGTCAAAATCCAAGATGGCTGCCTGTCGGCCATGTTGTTTTCCGATAGGTCTCAAAATGCAATATGCATAACTAGGCACCAAAGGGAGCCTACATATGAAATTTGAGAAAGATCTCTTCAGCACTTTCTCAGAAATAGCGATAACAAACTTCAATTGTCAAAATCCAAGATGGCTCCCTGTCGGCCATGTTGTTTTCCGATTGGTCTCAAAATGCAATATGCATAACTAGGCACCAAGGGGAACCCACATATGAAATTTGAGAAAGATCCCTTCAGTACTTTCTGAGGATTAGCGATAACAAGAATTGTTTACGGACGGACGGAGGGACGGACGGACGGAGGGACGGACGGAGGGACGGACGGACGGAGGGACGGACGGAGGGACGGACGACGGACCACGGACGCAGGGCGATTTGAATAGCCCACCATCTGATGATGGTGGGCTAAAAATTGGAGACCTATTTCTCTTTTAAACATTTCATATAAAATAGCTTCTGGAATTATCTCCCAAAGAATAAGAAAATATTTAAACAAGTTAATTAATTGTGATCAAACCGGTTTTCTATCTGATCGCTATATAGGTGAGAATATCAGAACTCTATATGATGTGATGCAGTATGCTGAAGAAGAAAATATTCCTGGAATGTTACTATCAATAGATTTTGAAAAAGCATTTGATTCTGTTTCATGGAATTTTATTGAGAAGGTCTTAAATTTTTTTAATTTTGGAACTGACATCAAAAAATGGGTCAAAACTTTGCATTGTGAAGTTTTTTCTTATGTAAATCAAGGTGGCAATATTTCTTCTGCTGTCAACATCAAACGTGGATGCAGACAAGGCGACCCGATCGCTGCATATATATTTATTCTCTGTGCTGAAGTTCTTGCTGCTAGATTAAGAAATAACAAAGATATTAGAGGTATACAGGTAGATAATACAGATATTCTTAATTTACAATATGCTGATGATACCGGATTGTTGCTTGATGGTTCAGAAAAATCTTTAAAGGAATCTATTAATGAGCTAGACAATTTTTCTAAGATATCGGGGCTCAATATTAACACAGATAAAACACATGTTATTTGGTTTGGAAGCAAAAAATATAGCCAGGAAACTTTTTTGCCACAATTAGACTTACAGTGGGGTAAAAGCAGGTTCACATTTCTAGGAATAGACTTTTCTGTTGACCTAGCTGAAATGCCAAGGATGAACTTTGACAAAAAAATAGTAAAACTTAAATCTCTAATATCTTCTTGGAAAAAGCGGAATTTGACTCCTATTCGTAAAATTAATATTATAAAATCCCTATTAATCTCTCAGCTAAATTATCTTTTTATTACTCTGCCTAACCCACCTGAGAGATTCATAGTGCAATTAAATTCCATAATATTTGACTACCTTTGGAATGATAGGCCTCATAAAATAAAGAAAGATGTTGTTATCCAAAACTACTTAAATGGAGGCTTGAAAATGATAGATGTCCAGGCTTTCATAGATTCACTTAAGTTAGGTTGGGTACGTAGGATGTTTAAGTCTTCAGGCAAATGGGTTATCCTCCTAAAGACTATGATAGATTTTAAAAAGTTACAGTGCTGTGGGAATGCTTACATATCTGTATGTGAATCTAAGTGTTCTAATAAATTTTGGAAAGATGTTTTCAGAATATGGAAAAAATTGAGAAATTCTAGACTATTTAGGAAAAGGGCATTGGATCATGACTCTTTTTTGAAAACTCCATTATGGTATAATACAGATATAAAAGTTGGAAATAGCACCATCTTTTACAAAAACTGGTTTAATGTTGGAATTTATACAATTTCTGACTTGGTTAAAAATCATGGTAATCTAAGTTTCTATACAATTAATGAGTTTCTAGAAAAATTCAGAGCCAACACTAACTTTCTCCAATACCACGGACTGATATCTGCAGTTAGATCTTTTATGGATAATTATGTTTTAGAGCCTCCATTTGAAAATCCAGTTCAGCCATTTATACCTTTGCATTTAGAAATTTTCTATAAGAACCATAAAGGCTCAAAAGACTTTTATAATTGTCTCATCACACCAGCTTCTGTACCAACCGGTGTTAGGAAATGGCAGGAACAACATTTCTACTTTAATGAAGACAAATGGAAAAAAATCTTTAAAATTCCCTTTAATGTCTTCCGCAGTCCAAAGTTACAATGGTTTCAACTGAGAATTATTCACTATATCCTAGTCTTTTCTCTGCCTTTTTTCTTCTTTGTTTTCATGTATAAATTAATTATGTGTGTATGCGAGTTTGAAAGTTTGTTGTGTGTGTATGTGTGTGAGTGTGTGTACGTGTGATGGTGTGTGCGCATGTGCTGTTTGTATGAACATGATGTTTACAAGTAATTTATAAGTGTGAATATGATGTTTGCTTTTCTCTCTTTGTTGTTGTATGCATACAGTATATATTTATATACCGTCTTTGTTTTCATGTACAAATTGAGTATGTATGTATGAGTATGTTTTGAAAGTTTGTGTGTGTGTGCTGTTCTGTGTGCATGTGCTGTCTGTATGAACATGATCTTTGTTTACATGTAATTTATTAGTGTCAATATGATGTTTTGCTTTTCTCGCTTTGCTTGTGTATGTATTATGTATACAGTATATATCAATATACCGTATACCGTACTATGTTAATATATCTCTGGATATAAGATTGGATGTGTGTAAATGTATGCAGTATGCAATATGCGTGGGAATTTTATATACAATATTTTGTCGATGTACGTGAGAGCAAGCAAATGATATATATAGATTAGGTTTTTGTGTATGTTTGTGTGTGAGTGTGTAAAGGAATAATTGTATTTTATGTATATTGATGAAAATCCTGAATAAAAAGATAATTACAAAAAAAAAAAGAAATGAAATGATCAGTTTTAATGGAGAAGTCTATACATAACTCTAAGTTATGAGAATTTAAAACAAAAACAGAAATCAAATGGCATATGATTTTTTTTTGTAAAGAAGTACAAGAAACACAACAACATCTTTTCAGTTTGTGCAAAGAAGTGAAACAATTTGATTCAGAATAGTCCCCCTTTCAGGACCCCTCTCTGTATTCCCAGTGGTTGAACCAGCCTCATTCATATAAATGATGATTGCTCTCCCCAAATGATGCTCAAAACTAAATTTGGTTGAAATACATTTCAGATTTAAGGAGGAGTAAGTATATTTGGAAGTAAAAACTTACATATGGTGCACGATGATTGATAAAACACAATGGCTATACAGAATGAAATACTTACACAGACTGTACTATGCTGGGAGCATTAGTGACGGGTAAAGATGAGAAATTGGTGTAGCCTATATCCGTCATAGTAGTATTATAATATAAACTGTCTGGAGAATGTGTCGTCATGGAATACGACGACGTTACATTTATAGATGAAATGTCTGTATTAGCTGAACAGTTTGAAGTAGGAAATTCTAAAGTTTCCGGTGAGCCGATCACGGAATATTTTCCGATGTTGATCCACAGCATGATGATATAGGAAACTAAACTTCCAGCAACAGCACCCTGTAATGGAGGAATAACAATACACGACATGTACAGCAAAAACTCTAAAACACAAACAATACACCACATGTACAACAAAAACTCTAAAACACAAACATTACACCATATACAGCAAAAACTCTAAAACACAAACAATACACCACACATATACAGCAAAAACTCTAAAACACAAACAATACACGACATGTACCACAAAAACTCTAAAACACAAACAATACACCTGCTTCATGCTTTATCAGTCAACAGGTAAATTTATCATTTCCCCCGAAGTGTTGGGTCCAATGCGATGAACTGTTCCTTCGGCAGTAGACATAATTATTGCCCCGAGGTTTTGGGAACTCTCCCCGACATACTTTGCCCCGAGGTTTTGGGAACTCTCCCCGACATACTTTGCCCGAGGTTTTGGGAACTCTCCCCGACATACTTACCATCCAGTTACAACAAGGAAAGAAAGCCCCTAGTATTACAATTCCATTCAGAGAACCAGACGCGGCTCCCATGAAACTCAGGGATGCCTGAAATGGAAATCAAACATAATTTGTAAAGTGACCATTTTGTCAATCTGACATGGCTTCTGACAAGTATTGGAAAATATTCATGAAATATTTAGAATGTGTTGATATTTTACAGTTTAAGTTAAGTATCCCCACGCAAGAAAAAAAAATGGTTACCCACTAATATTAACGAAGGACCATTTTGGGGACAAACTTGTTTATCTCTTTTAAAATGTAACATTTAAGAGTTAAATCGTAATGCACCTACAGATGCTTAATGGAACTGGCCAAAGATGGCCCATCAGCACGTTACACAAACATACTGAGTATTTCTAAAGCAATATGTCCCCTACTGACGCCCGCTACCTATTATGGTCCTTTATAAGTGTCTGAAGTTTGATCTAAGGGATTAAGCCTCTTGAGTGCTGGCATCATAGACCTTATTTCTTAATCTTTATAACGATCCTGAAACTCCAACCTTCCAAGATTAATATAATATATCATGGGTCCGTTCCCTGGACAGGGATATCTCAACCCGAGTGTAAGAGTTTGGCCTGTCAGCACGAGGCTTGCCGTCATCATTTACGACTTGGTTACTCAACGTAAAATAATGACGTTACGTTATTTTGAGCAGCGTCATATAGCGCGTGCCGGCTGTCTTTACCCACCCTGTGTAAGATCGATTTATCTTTTCCCTAGGAACTGCCAAATAAACCTGTCAAGCATGTGAGAAATTATGGTTCTTTATGATTGCACAAAGTTTGATCAAATCCTTCCAGGATGAAGCCACTAGAACACTGATGAGTTTGGTGCTACGTACAGATGTACATACATACGTAATAACCGACGGATGGAGAGTGAAACTTTTATCTCCCACCGCGTTTCACGATTCCGGGACTAATAAGGTCACAAGGTCTATCCTAGTTTATAAACAGACTCCAATCTGTTCATCAGTCTAGATTACCATAAATCAAAACAATAGGTAAAGATGACCAGGACAGCTGTATTATTGGCTTTAATAAAGAATATTGACTAGTATGACACATGTGTTGTGTCCTCATCAGAACCGGTTCTGATGACGGCACAACACATGTGTCAAAACTTTACCTATTGATAAATCTACTACTACGGCTGGACTCTTGTATTCCTTGTGGAATCCATCTGTTGTCCACAAAGAAATCTACTGCACCATCTACACGAATGCTGGGTCTCCCTTTCCCCGTATAAATGAAAACAGTAATAA
Organism: Pecten maximus; assembly: GCF_902652985.1. Taxonomy (NCBI): domain Eukaryota; kingdom Metazoa; phylum Mollusca; class Bivalvia; order Pectinida; family Pectinidae; genus Pecten; species Pecten maximus. Next base: position 19,132,041 of record NC_047031.1, on the reverse strand, counting down.
ATGTGTATGCCTACCTGTAGTACAGTTCCTTTCAGATTTCTCACTATAAAAGTCACCCCGATTCCTATGGCACCGTAAATGAACACTACAATAGAAGCAGATCATGTGACACTGTGTATCAGGGCTGCGAAGGTATATAGGACGAGGAGAAAGCACTCTAATAAATTACATGTGGTGAGGCGAGTTCAAATTAAAATCACATCTATGGGTTGGTGAGGTTTGAAATAAATTAATTCTGTTGTTGGGTGTATGTGATGTGTTTGTACCATTTCATGCATTAAAATTGCTTCTATACCAGGGTACCGTACACAAAAATGTGGATATTTGGGAGGGTCATCAAAATCTTAAATTGCTTCAACATGTTGGTCCCTTGATTTCAAAGTGCCTTCCCCCCCGTCCTCACACATGTTTTCTAGGAACAGACCTTAGTAAGATGTCAGTATATATCTGACTGCTACTCTGGAAAAAGAGAACTATTTATTATAAACAAAAGTTCAAGATAAATCCTATCTGCCAAAAATTTGGATTCTTCGGAGCTAGATATACTGTAAGCCCATACCTGCCAAGTTTCCCGCATTGAGCGGGAGACTCCCGAAAATTCAGTTCAGAAATCAAAATCTCCAGTTTGAGATCAATGACCCGCGCGGGTCCCGCGGGTCCCGAATTTTATTAAATTCTCTAGTTTTCTCCCGCATGGGAAAGCCCCAGCTATCCGCCATGACACTGTGTAAATATGTGGAACTCTTCACGCTTGAAACAACAAAAGGACAAGGACAGTCAAACTCTTGTTTCGAGCGACGGTTCTTGCAAGCGTTGAATTAACCGTGATTGGAATTGAATTCACTTCCGAGTCATTCGTTACCGAGACTAGACTCGGTATTTATGACGGATTCTTTCGTGAATACTACTCACAGTTGAATAGCTGAGCAGAATTCGAGGTAAGTAATTTGTATTGCACTTTCTATCGTAGTCATTCAGAGCGTAGCTATGGACAGAGGTAGTCCAAACGTAAGGAAGCGAAATCGATCTGGGCCCACTACTCTTCAAGGGGGGACACCAAAGAAGAAAAAATATGACTGTGCTTTTAGGAAAGAATGGAAATCAGAATTTTCATGGACTACCCCCAGCGATCGCTTTAAAAGTGATGCATATTGCAAGCTCTGCAAATCTCATTTTTGGGTCAATTTTGGAGGGAGAAACGATGTCACAAAACATGCAAAATCTACGTTACATGTCAAGTTATGTCGTGAAAAGTCTGAATCGTTGTCATTAGTGTCGTTTTTTCCAGGTCAGAAAACTCACATGGAAATGAAACTTGAACTCCCAAAGATGGACTTAAGAATAGATGAGTTTTGGGGGAAAGTCAGATTCCCATCCCTTGCAAAACTGTGTCAGGGTTTGACTGTCATCCCAAACAGCAATGCAGATTCTGAAAGAGCATTTAGCATGGTTAGAAAGATTCAAGACAGACCAGCGAGGATCCCTCGATAACAATACTGTCCGTAACATCTTATCTTGCAAGATCAACCAGGACTGTGAATGCTGGGATTACAAGCCATCCGAGTTTGTCTTAAAAACTTCAAGGAAAGTAATTTGGGAGTATAACAAGAAACACCAGGACCAGTAATTTCATTTACTATTCAGTAGATATTCACTAATCATTATAACTAGAACACTGACACGTCAGAAAGGGCCCTGCTATGTGTCTGACCCTTCAGGGTAAATGTAATAATTATTGTCAGTGTTTTTCCTCCCTATATAACTGGGTGCGCCAAACGACCCCATTCTCAATGCGTTTTAGCCTGATTTTTTCCCAAAATCAACTCGAAAATTCCCAATAATTTCAACCAATCAGAAACCTCCATTTGTTACCATGGCAACAGACGGTTTCATAAGTGGTACCATTGTGTTTGGCTTCCCTAAAAACCACTATGTACCAATTTTCACCGAAATCGAACAATATAGAAATTTCAACCAATCAGAAACCTCCATTTGTTACCATGGCAACAGACGGTTTTGTAAGTGGTACCAATTTTCACCGAAATCCTTCAACTCTTGTCAATAATTTGGCGCAAAAGAAAAAAACAGACAGACGGACGGACAGACAGACAGACAACCTGATTACTATAGGGCACCACATCTTCGATGCGGGGCCCTAATAAACCAGGTTATTTATTAAACAAAATTACAGTTAACCTGGTTATTGCTACAAATTAAAATCAATCAGGTTATAAGTACAAACTTCAATGGGAAATTTATATAATTAACCAGATTATTAGTATACAAACTACAATAAGTTATATAATATTATATTCAACTTAGGTTATTAGTATAGGAGCAGTTGATGGTGATATCACGTCGGAAAACTAAGTAAGCAAAAACATTTCATGTTATTAGATGATTTGTGCTGAGAAAATGTCAAAATTGTTTTGACTGCTAAAATCCAAAAGGGTCGATTACCTGGCATTTTGAAGCCGACCCAGGATGACCTTGACCGTTGACCTTTGAACTTGTGACCTTGAACTATGAGTTTGATCATTCTGTCAGTTAACTCTTGGTTTATTTCTTGACAACTTTGCATAATCGAATAGTGAACAGTTAAAAACAACAAAGATCCAGTATTTTCATGTTAAAGTTAAAATCCAATATGGCCGCCTAACAGCCATTTTGAATCCGATTTGCATGAAATACTACACATCTGATCTAGGATGCATGAGGAATCATCAGTTCCAATTTGATAAAAATCCTTCATCTCCTTCAATCATTTTTGTGCAGAAGAAAAAAAACGGACAGACGGACGGACGGACGGACGGACAGACAGACGGACAACCTGATTACTATAGGGCACCCGCATCTCTCGATGCGGGGCCCTAATTACTCAGTTGCATTCATGTGTAATTAAACTGAATATATCAATCAATTAATTTGTGTTGTTTTTTGTTGATGAACGCACCATGTTCTGTAAAAATGTCATCGCGCACAATCTCCAGTTTGAGGAAAGTCCTCAAACTGGAGATCTCTAGTTTGACAATATTGGACCCTTGTCAGGTATGCTTAAAGCCATTTTTCAAAAATAAGAGGCATTTATATTGATATAAATATGTATTAATTTATAATTCAGTTCATTTTCAATATTTATTAAATCTCTCATTGATATTAATAAATGAATTGTTAATATTAAGAAATGAATCATTAATATTAAGAAATTATCCATTGATATGGATGAGAAAGACATTGATAAATGCATTATAAATAGCAACATATTTTCACTTAAAACCACAAAAGACTCAGACTATACCTTATAGCAGAATACCCAAGGCTGTGGAAATGGTAAAATATTCATTCATAAAAATTTTCCAGACGAACGTATCTATTCATTATCATATATTAAGCTTAAACATCACTTGAATATTTCTGTAAACTTGTAAACCATGCCAGCTGATCTTTAGACCAGAGAACGTGTGTTCCACCATTAATGTTCAAATGGAACTCTTTTGTGTTCTATTTATAGACACAGGTGATTTCCCAGATCATTCCAGACATCGTTTTCTTTGACCTAATAATTGATTTACAATGTCTTTTACTAGCTTTCTGTTCTGAACAAAAGTTATTTATCAACAAGAATGAAGTCTTTTACTTTATCTTCAAATAAAGATGGTAAGTTATTATTTGTATGTGTGTTTCGTTTCGGGTGCTCTTTGTGTTCCAGTTACTTAATTTGCTGAAGAAAATAAAACACATAAATTGGCAAAACATTTCACGTGAATTATTACTTTTGAACACCATTTTGACACTCAGTCAAAGATTTATTTCCTTGAGAAAAGGTAGAGGCGCCCTTATTAGGGTAGGCACCCTTATTAGGTCAAATACCGTAGGTGTTGTTCAGGAAAACCATGATTGTGTAATCATGTTACAAAATGGCCGCCATGGCTGCCATGTCAAAGTTTTTATGAGGCCGAAAAATAACTACACTTTGTTGGCTCTCCTTCCTTAACTGGAGAAGAAGTTTAAAAATTGTTTTTCAAGATGACTGCCATGACAGCCATCTCGGATTTCTGACCGACCTGAAAAATAACAACACTTGGTCAGGACCATCTCAGGATCATTTCTGGTAAGTAAGAGCTGAATCTCGCTGGTGGAATTTGAGAAGTTTGAAATAGGTGTTGTTCAGAAGAACCATGATTGCGCAATCATGTTACAAAATGGCCGCCATGGCTGCCATGTCAAAGTTTATTTACGAAGCCGAAAAATAACAACACTTTATTGGCTCTCCTTCCTTAACATCCTCACCAATTTCCAGCTCATTGGCATGAGTGGAACTGGAGAAGTTTAAAATGTGTTTTTCAAGATGGTTGCCATAGCTGCCATCTTGGATTTCTGACGGACCTGAAAAATAACAACACTTCCTTAGGACCATCCCAGGATCATTTCAGGCAAGTTTCAGCTCAATCTCACCAGTGAAACTTGAGAAGAAGTTTCGAATGTGTTTTCAAAATGGCGGCTGTGGCAGCCATCTTGGATTTCAGACTGACCCAAAAAATAACAACACTTGGTCAGGACCATCCCAGCATCATTTCAGGCAAGTTTCAGGTCAATCCCACAGGTGGAACTGGAGAAGAAGTTTGAAATGTTTACGCACAGCGGACGACAGACGGCGCACGACGACGGACGAAATACGATGACCTAAAAGATATCAATATTATATCTCATAAAAAATATATATCTTTTTAAAAATGTTAATGAAAAATATTGGAATGTTATAAAAACAAAATGACATGACATACACTCACCTATACAGCGTGTGATTCTTGCCTTTGTCTGCTCCGAACGAAGTTTGAAAAAAGGTTTCAAAATATCCTCCCATGTGATTGCACTTAATGAACTTAGGTTTGATGACAGGGAACTAGGATAAACAAGAGATCCCAGAGGGATCTTGGCGCCCACCATTGAATGATCTTTATAGGTTCCATGTCAGATTAATCTTTTCTCTACTTTTCCCTTCATTTTACTAATCTGTGCAAATTGAGACATCCCTCCAGTACTTTTCAAACAAGGGAATCCTAGCTATATAAGAAATTTGAGATTTAACGATAATGGCTGTTTGTTTGCCAGGTTGTTTTCAGGACAGACTGGTCCAAAACTGCAATACAAGGGACCAAGGGGAACCTACTTATGAAATTTGAGAAAGATCCATTCAGTACTTTGAGAAATAGAGATAACAAACTTCAATTGTCAAAATCCAAGATGGCGGCCTGTCGGCCATATTGTTTTCCAATTGATCTCAAAATGCAATTAGCATAACGAGGCACCAAGGGGAACCTCCATATGAAATTTGAGAAAGATCCATTCAGTACTTTCTCAGAAATAGCGATAACAAACTTCAATTGTCAAAATCCAAGATGGCTGCCTGTCGGCCATGTTGTTTTCTGATTGGTCTCAAAGCGCAATATGCATAACTAGGCACCAAGGGAAACCTACATATGAAATTTCAGAAAGATCCATTCAGTACTTTCTCAGAAATAGCGATAACAAACTTCAAATGGTCAAAATCCAAGATGGCTGCCTGTCAGCCATGTTGTTTTCCGATTGGTCTCAAAATGCAATATGAATAACTAGGCACCCAGGGGAACCTACATATGAAATTTGAGAAAGATCCCTTCAGCACTTTCTTAGAAATAGCGATAACAAGTTTCAATTGTCAAAATCTAAGATGGCTGCCTGTCGGCCATGTTGTTTTACGATTAGTCTCAAAATGCAATATGAATAACTAGGCACCCAGGGGAACCTACATATGAAAATTTGAGAAAGATCCCTTCGTTACTTTCTGAGAAATAGCGATAACAAACTTCAATTGTCAAAATCTAAGATGGCTGCCTGTCGGCCATGTTGTTTTCCGATAGGTCTCAAAATGTAATATGCACAACTAGGCACCAAGGGGAACCTATATATGAAATTTGAGAAAGATCCCTTCAGTACTTTCTCAGAAATAGTGATAACAAACTTCAATTGTCAAAATCCAAGATGGCTGCCTGTCGGCCATGTTGTTTTCCGATTGGTCTCAAAATGCAATATGCATAACTAGGCACCAAGGGGAGCCTACATATGAAATTTGAGAAAGATCCCTTCAGTACTTTCTCAGAAATAGCGATAACAAACTTCAATTGTCAAAATCCAAGATGGCTGCCTGTCGGCCATGTTGTTTTCCTGATTTGTCTCAAAATGCAATATGCATAACTAGGCACCAAGGGGAACCTACATATGAAAATTGAGAAAGATCCCTTCAGTACTTTCTCAGAAATAGCGATAACAAACTTCAATTATCAAAATCCAAGATGGCTGCCTGTCGGCCATGTTGTTTTCTGATTGGTCTCAAAATGCAATATGCATAACTAGGCACCAAGGGGAGCCTACATATGAAATTTGAGAAAGATCCCTTCAGTACTTTCTCAGAAATAGCGATAACAAACTTCAATTGTCAAAATCCAAGATGGCTGCCTGTCGGCCATGTTGTTTTCCGATTGGTCTCAAAATGCAATATGCATAACTAGGCACCAAGGGGAACCCACATATGAAATTTGAGAAAGATCCCTTCAGTACTTTCTGAGGATTAGCGATAACAAGAATTGTTTACGGACGGACGGACGGACGGAGGGACGGACAGACGGAGGGACGGACGGACGGAGGGACGGACGGAGGGACGGACGACGGACCACGGACGCAGGGCGATTTGAATAGCCCACCATCTGATGATGGTGGGCTAAAAATCAAAGTACTCAAAGTACAGAAAGGCTTAACATGTTGATAAAGAGTATACAGTGTTTTAAAATCAGGGAACTATGCCAAAAAAAAAAAACAGAAACTTTAATACAGCATATTTATGACGCTGAATGAAGTGTGTATAATGTGGAGCTGGAGTGTGTATGATGTGGAGCTGGAGTGTGTATAATGTGGAGCTGGAGTGTGTATAATGTGGAGCTGGAGTGTGTATAATGTGGAGCTGGAGTGTGTATGATGTGGAGCTGGAATGTGTATGATGTGGAGCTGGAGTGTGTATGATGTGGAGCTGGAGTGTGTATGATGTGGAGCTGGAGTGTGTATGATGTGGAGCTGGAGTGTGTATAATGTGGAGCTGGAGTGTGTATGATGTGGAGCTGGAGTGTGTATGATGTGGAGCTGGAATGTGTATGATGTGGAGCTGGAGTGTGTATGATGTGGAGCTGGAGTGTGTATGATGTGGAGCTGAAGTGTGTATGATGTGGAGCTGGAGTGTGTATGATGTGGAGCTGGAGTGTGTATGATGTGGAGCTGGAGTGTGTATGATGTGGAGCTGGAGTGTGTATAATGTGGAGCTGGAGTGTGTATGATGTGGAGCTGGAGTGTGTATGATGTGGAGCTGAAGTGTGTATGATGTGGAGCTGGAGTGTGTATGATGTGGATGAGGAGTTTGTATGATATAAGGGAGGAATTTGTTATCCATACTTACCCTAATTCATTATAATAATATATCATGTAAGATATCTGAAGGAGAGATTTGTTTTCTTTACAATAATATGTATATAAACTGTTTATGATGTGCCATATGCTTTAAGATGGTGAACCAACATCATTTGTACAATTTTGAATCCCCACCTCAAAGTGATGCTACCAGGCAAATAGGAGCAATATCCTTTACTTGGTTTCAGAGAAGAAGTCGTTTATATTAATAGAGCAAAATTGACCCCTTTTGGCCCCGCCCCTCAGACCCCTGGGGGGTCAGCCCCACCATTTGTACAATTTTGAGTCCCCACCCCATAAGGATGCTTCTGACCAAATTTGGGTCAAATTCTGATCTGTGGTTATGAAGAAGAAGTCAATTGTTGACGGACAGACAGACGACGGATGCTACGGTATGGCATAAGCTCACCTTGGTCCTTTGGACGAGGTGAGCTGAAAACCAACGAAAACAAAACAAGACAAGACACCATACCGATGAATTGATTGTATGGAAGCACCCTGTATATATGCCAGTTAAGGATGTACATAACTCAGAGATAATACCTACCTCAATGTCCCGCTAAACAGGCATGCTATAAATAGACCAGGCATTCCCGGTATGTTGAGGATGTCCATGACGAAATGCGGAATTAGTTGGTTCTTGTTCTTTATCTGACCACTGGTCAAAGGGTCACAACCTAACTGTGTGTAGTAGGCAAAGGCAGACACACCCATCAGACTCGCCCCAGTCAACAGGAGAAACACACCCACACAGTTCACCAGGATGGCTCTGGTAACATCAAATATCAATAAGGTAAATATCACAGACATACAGACCAATAATGATTAATTAAACCCTCAGCAAAAATTTGAACAATGAATTATGTAAATCTATTCACACAATGTATAGATTCCTTTGTTTGTTTACAGCAAAATATTTTGACAAAGCGGTGTTAAGCAAAAAAATCCCTGCAAACTGATTTTGATCAGGAAATCAGTGAAAAATATGGCCCACAAAATCAAAGGCCTAAAAAATTGAAACAACTGTGTGGTATAGTATACATGAAAATCACAGAGAAATTTTGTTGCAAATCATCTAAAAAAAATTCAAAAATACATATTTTTTTCACTGCTCACTAAATATGTGAAATTCTATAGGTATTGTGAAAATTTAATTGATAAAAAAGTTGGCAATACTGGCAGGAATTTCTACTCACTTTTTTGCATCTTTCAGACTTCTAAGAGCACTGTAGCGTTGGATACTGGATTGACTGGCACCGTACGACCCCACCCAGTTCAAGGCTGACCCCACGACTAGACCCCAGAAAGTGTGGCGGACTGTCGGGTCTGGGTTAAAACTAGAAAACAATGCCACATGGTCAGTTACAGCTTTAAATTAATTTGTTATCAATTGTGTTAAGTCAGCATTAACCAAGAAAAATACATGATTTACAATTAGGAAATATAACCTGGTATTATGATTTAAAATTTGAGGCGGTCTAATTATCAATTATATGAAAAACTGAATTTTATTGGTAAGCTTATTATTCCACAATCTCAATACATAGCTGCACATTTAAAAACATGGTACAGTTAATGAAAACATTATAACATGAAAATAAATAAAATGTAGCATATTCAAAAACATTAGTTCAATTGAATTTACCTTCCAATGATTCCATATATTGAATCAATAATAATTTTTTTTTAATAATCTAAATATAGAAATTGAAGGCTCTTCTTCTTAAATCAAATCCATGTATAAGTTTCATTGAAAAAAGAAAAGAAAATCAAGTATCTTTCTTTTTTTAGTTATGTTATTTCCCGGAAAACAATTGTCTAAAATCAGGAGAGAGAAAAAAAAATCCTGAAAAAATTGTCCATTTCCGGATTCCGAGTCCATTTTTAGAATATTCATCACAATACAATCGGAACTCCTGTGCTGTTGCATAGTTACATCCGAGGAGTTCCGAGTGATCACAACAATCATGGTCGCCGTCAACAGCATGGTGCCGATTTTTTTTTAGTCTGACTGCATTTCTTTGTCAACATTCTTAAATCAATAAAAAAATATGATTTGTTGGCAAATATGGCTAGTTTAGGGTTTGTATAACTTCTTTGGGAAAATCTACGTTGCAAATAGCATATTTTACTACAGGTATGTTGATTATTGGAAACTTCACCCGAGACAGTCGGGGGTTTGTCACAGTTGACGGACTGTTTTAATTAACCCCTAGGGGTCAATTAGTGTCACTATCATGCTAATATGCCCTTTGTTGAGTCTGTATAGGGTTGGACTACGTTTTGAGGGTTCATTCCCACTCAGCCAACATGTTGTTTTTGCTATATAAACATTACCTGAGTTTACCTGTGGAAAATGTAGGTATAGTCTGTTTCAGTACATGTATACGTATACATGGGATTCAAAGGTGACTAACAACAATAAAATTGAAGAAAATGTTTAAGAATACCTTTAAAAATATACATTGATATTTACGTATTAATAACAGAATACATATAGTGATAATTTGTCACTTATATTAATAATGATATTACACAACACTATAAAATGAAATAATGGGGAAAAAAATTCATAATAAAAATGCACCATATACATGTATAGGTAACAATGATATACAGTGTACTTTCAATCATTTTTTTCTTGGTTTTTTCCCCTTTCAATTAGATATGATTACTATATTATAATAAGCAACTAATTCTTACTAATTGAATTACTGTTTCAAAAAAAAAAAAAAAAAAAAGTGCATTTTTTTATAATCACATAAAGAGTTAACAGCATAAACTTCAATGATATGTAGTCAAAACATTTTACCAATTCCATTAGTTATTTTTCTCTGAACACTGACTGTACTTGACGTTACTGAAAATAGATTATAGATTGCAATTGCAATGGCAAATGCCCAGATTAGGGTTGATTTCTTGGAGAATGGTAGAGTATCAAGCTGGAGGTAAACCATTGCGCAAAGAAGAGGAAAAATCGCCAACTGGAATGGAGACTCCAGACTCTCAAGATGAGACTACGAAACAACACCATGGATGTGACTGCATATGCTGATGCAACTTCACATCTTGTCCACTTGGAGTAATAAATCCAGGATAATGACAATTATATACACGTGTATCATATACTTGCAATTGTGTTTCCTGAACATTAACATTCAATATCATAAAGCGACCTAAGTGATTATGATATACTTTGAGAAATGGAACTTGTGTATTCTAAACATTATATACAAGTGTAATTTAACATTCGATTTCATAAAGTAACTTGAACTTGCAAGGGCTATGATTACCATATACTCGTGTTAAAGGAAGTGACAATTATATAGACTAGTGTTTCTTTGTAATAACAAGATTAAACTATTTATTACGTGAATAATTTCGTATGTGAAGACTGCATATATGAGAACCACCGATATGATTAAACATTGACTTTGGTGATATTGTGAACTTTATCCGTGATTTCTAGGATTATACTGATTTATGCTTTATTATTCAATCAGTTTCATGATCATACGTTATCTAAATTGTTTTACTTTAAATATTAAAATGTCATTTAAAGTGTTTTTGTTTTTAATCGTTTTCTATTAAGTACATTATATCAGAGACTTGTATATCACATATACAAACAATATACAAGTCTATGATTATATATACCTGATATATATCACAATGAAACAGGTAACGTTGAGGTAACGTTGACTTGAACTTATTGATAATGTGCCATTGCAATGTAAAGGTTAAAATTGAACAAATGTATTTTCTGTTTTATTTATAACACATTAGTTATGATAAAGTGTGAAATTTATAACAATGAAAGATATAGAAATTTATGAAAATTTGAGTTATTCGATTTTAATATTTTTTAATTATATAAAAGTATTTGTGATATATATATATATATATATATATTTAGTATACATTATCTATAAACTGTTAACAGCATGTAGCACAGGTAATACAGGTAACCTGAGAATCAAATACTTCTCCAAAACAGGCTATAACTTACCTGTAATTAGTGCCTATTGTTCTCTATTGTTCATACCCCCAATGTTAAAATAGGATATGTTGGCTGAGATTGATATACACACTAGTTTTAGTCAGAATTTGAAGCGTCAATAATTTCAAACTGGAGAATTTGATTTTTGTATTGAATATCGGGAGTCTCCAGTCCAATGCGGGAAACTTGACAGGTATGTGAAACATTTATTGGGTATAAACTTACATTTGGTATAAACTTACATTGGGTATAAACTTTCATTGGGTATAAACTTTCATTTGGTATAAACATTGATTGGGTATAAACACTCATTTGGTATTAACTTTCATTGGGTATAAAGGTTCATTCAATGGGTATAAACGTTCATCGAGTATAAACTTCCATTGATTTCACGGTTGCTATGGAACCATAAATACAAATACATGTGTACGCTGAATACTGATGTACAAATGTATGTATCATTTCTATGTCATTGTTTCATGGGCTAACCATGAAAGTTTGTACCTAAAAAATAATTTGAAACCACAAAACCACAAAATGAGTTACACACGAACATTTCATGTAAACTTCAATGAACAAAAAAACTATTTATTTTTTATATTTTGACGTTATTACCAATCTCCATTCAGGATGTGCTGGGTGACGGATGTTATCACCAATATTAATCCCCATTCAGGATGTGCTTGGTCATTGATATTATTACCAGGATTCATACACAAATGAGAAGTTTACACACAGTATTCATTACTATTAATATTATTAGACACACTTTCATAAAGGAGCAGGGGCAATAAGAGTCAATTTTGGCCCATCCAATGAATATTCTGTTTTTTATGTATTTTGTACATTAGGTTATGGGTAATTCAAAAAGACATATTTTTTTTTATTCTTGCAAAAACAGACAGCGAGGCAGACATTCAAAACGAGGCTCTGTATTCTGATTTCTGGTAAAATTGTCCAAAAACAAACCTAACATTCAAAATCAACAATAATTATTTTACATAGTAGTATTTATTCATTTCATTCAACAACAGTAGATGGTAGCTTTCTTCATTCTCTTGATGAATATATACAAGTTAACATATTTAGTGATTATATGAGTCTAGTTGATGAAAAGATGTAATGGTAACCATGGAAACGGAAATCATATTGTTATCTTTGTATCCGGATTAAAGTATGTATATATTTGGCAAAGATGTGGAAAATCTTCATTAAAATACATTAAATGTTATCTTTTAGGGCATAGCACATCTATTTGTCATATACATTGTATATATATGTGTGTGTGTGTGTGTATAATTATAAAGCCGTAGGCAAATTATACCTTTGTGCTACTTCAGCAATAACAATGCATGTACAGTAGACTTATATTACGACAATGGTACAGCAGGTGCTTTTCAATAACTTACAGAGATATCCGATCTTGTGGTTGCACAAACATAAATAAGTACGATAAGTTTAATTACAATCTGTATTGAAATTAAAGACATTAGATGACGAACAAGAACAGTAGAGATTAACTCGTATAAAAACATAACTGTGTCATATATAATAAATTATATATAGTTTTAATACCCGGTAAAGCAAATATGGTACATTCTAAAGAGGAAACATGGTGTTACACTTCATGCAATAAAACACGAAAATATGCCAATATGATATGAACAATCAAACATATTCTACAATATGTCTTTACATAAAACACATTTCATTAACATTAAAACACTACTAAAGTATTATCATTACCCCATGAACCTTTAAACGTCAAGCCAAATACATGTTTTATATAATTTAATGATCGTCAAAGATATATATGTATTTATATCGTCAATGCACTTGACAATATGGTGACCATTGCATCTGATCAGTAAATAATTTTTAAAAAGTCATTGATTTATTTCTTCAAAACTATCATGGTTTCTCGGTACATTCTAGGTCCGTATCTAAAACATTTTCTAGAGATTGTTTAAGTTTTACCAACTGAAACGTTCCTTAGGTAGATATGAGGTGGTGTTGTAATAAATGTTTAATCATGAATCATATCAAAAAGTATCTAATGCTATACTGTTATAATAACCTTTTCAAAAACCATTAGGATAGCGTACCCAATAGCAACCAATTCAAATCGTTAAAACGTGATGTCATTGATAGAACAGATAAAGATGAATAAATAACTATAAGTATACATTCGAGTAATGAAACATCACAAATAGATTCCGCAGGAGAGGAGAAAATGTTGAAGATAAATGTCACTCTCATTGCTATCGTCCATTATTGTTCATCACTCTTCAGAAGTTTCCTCGTCACTCCCATCGACACTGATTGGTTCGTGACTAGCTGCATCCAGGAGGTATTGAGACCAATCTTTTCCCATATCATGGAAATGTATGTTATTTCAGTCTGAAATTACAAAGTTGAAAATGTAAAAATTCTGAAATCAGGTGATGATTAATTCAAAGTATATTGAAAAGTGTGCTTTGGGGAAGGGAATTATAAAAACTGTATTTAAATAACAGTTAAATGAAATATTATCAGGAAGAAACATTTATGAGAATAATTACCTAATTTTTGTGACAAGACGGGATGCGTTGCTTTCCATTGTTGTGTGTTGTCTTTTCTTTGAAAATGTTGGCATCTCTGTATGGATCCCGAACTCTTCCAACAGCTCAACAGAATCCCGGAACCCCCTATCAACTATTACCACGTCATTTTCTGTCAGCCAATCAGTGATTTCCTCAACATTTCTTCTAAGGATATGATTGAGGATGCCTGCATCATTGTTTTTGCTGTCAGCAAAGTAGGGACCGATGACACTGACAATGTACCCAGTAGTTGTTACAAACATCAATGCATGGCTTCACAAGTGGTTTGTGTTTATGCATACTATAGTTCCTACGTTGGAACAAGTATTGACCACTCTTTTGGGTGTATATATACGTTCCATCAATTACAAGAATAGCTGGTTTCATAAGTCCTCCAAATAAGGTCTGTGCCAATGGTCTTGTGTGTTTTGTAATCACATCATCACGGCTGATATGTTTGAATCCTAAATATGATGGTACAAAATCCTGTACCAGGGCGTTTCTTGCTGATGTCATAGCACGCCTGATGGAATCCTTGCCTATATTAAAAACAGTTGACAACATCCTGTTTGACATGCCACCCTTCAACTTGGTTAAAAATATACCAACACAAGCTTCCAAACTTCTGTTTTTAGTATTACGCAATGTACTTTTCAAGTGAGAGCACAAATCACAAAACTGTTTCCTGCCTAACCCTGTGAGCGAAACATAGTCATCATTACTGAGTGCATCAGGAGAGTCAAAATTGATGCGTTGATCTTGGCTTTTATTGGCAGCATCTCTAATACTGGTGATCAACTGTGCAATATCTGTCCAGGTTCACTGAGGTCGAATCGCGAGATGCAACAATGCATTCTAGTGCTTCAGAGCTAAATAGTCCATGTTTTATAGGTACAGGACAACATCTTGTGCCAAATGATAACAAAATAACTTTAAGTAAAAACAAACTGTACTTTGTGTCACGTGGAACAACTATCAAATGGGATGGAAAACTTTGACAAACAACGCACTTAGTGTGGCTTCCACCTGTCGAAGGTATTGGCAGAGTTATATTTCGTGGAGATGACAATCTGCTTTTCTTCGCTGAAATGTCATGATCGGATGATTGATTAGACCTGGTTGATGAAGGAATATTGGAAAGTTGATGTCTGCGATGTTGCTGACGGCACCTACCACAAATCACATCACCTTCTTGGGCACGGATGAGATATGTTTTCAATAAATACTTTCTCAGCGATTTATTTCCACTGATTGGCCGTCGTTCCACTGGTTTGGTTCTTTTTGAGCAAACTACACAAGGGTAGGCTCTAGGTGCCATTCTGAAATATCACAAGAGGAATTAAGTTGTTAAGGCAGATTTGGAAATGCAATGTTTACTGTGATAGTAACATTGAGATATATTATATTGTTTCACAGAGCTAACTAGCTTTTGGTATGACATAAAAATGTGTCATTTGAAAACAAAAAACAAAAAACAAAACTAATGCATTTTTCCAACACAGTGATGGCAAACAGACAATGAATGGTGTGTTTTAACCATTTAGCTAGCTAGTGCCGCAAGAGCCAACAATACAGGTTAACTAACGAAAAATACTGACTTAAATTTCTCATTCCATGTTTTACATGCATGTATAAACAACGACAGATGACATAAACCTGTATAACAAATTAATAGAAATTATCTTATCTGTAATGCTTTTCGGTCTCGCATGAATATTCATAGAAAACTTGCGGGAAAAAAATTGTTCCTTTATATTGTTAACCAAGTCTTTATCATCTTGACACATTATATTTTTATCTTTGTAATTGTATGTACTATGCTATCATCCCAATGTTATGTAACATGTATTTTTTCCATTGTTAAACAATCATTTAACCTCAAAAAGTCGCAAATGTTTTAACATTATGAGAAAAAGGCCTATAGGATTTTAGATTAGAAAATTATATTAGTCACTGACAGAAAAACTTTACTGCTTGTTTGATAGTAAAAAAAAATTTTAAAAAAATATAAAAAATAACATCGTTACTTAGGAGGGATCGAACCGCCCATCATTACTACACAGGGACACCGCCCTAACCGTTTGAGCTATGCGCGCCTCTCAACAAAATCGAAAAATTAGGTGTATTACATAAGTCATCTGCGTACACAAGTTTGTGTGCAAGCAACGTAAATCTATTCCATTATTTAATTTCTTAATTTTTATTTACTAAACTTTTATAATTTCTATTTTTCCACTGTACATAACCCATAACATTCATTTTGTGACCAGAAAACGTGTTTGTGAGTGGTTGAGAAATGGCTTGTTGACAATGTCCAGTGTCTATTTTTAGAACTTCAATCGCATTTTTTTTTCTCGGTAGGCCTAATATAAACTGAAAAAACGATACAGAAATAAAAAACAAATGGAGGAAGGTGATTATTTTAATCATCATGTTACTGGATAAACCAGTAATTAGAGAGCATTTATAATATTTTGCAAAAAAATTGCCGTCCTGACCCCAGTCTTTTGTCGGCTGCCCGTCGGCTGTCAACAGTGGATCTGCAGATTGCGGTAGGTTCAACCGGCCGACAATCTTAACATTGCGAACTTATTATTGGTGAAAATTTCATACAAGAGACAATCTATACATGTTGGGGACTAGAATTATACTTACTTATCCTTTGGAATTTGTCTTGGACTACATTTTCTTCTTTGTTGAAAACTGGATTCAATGTACACAACCCGGCATAGACTACTCGCCAAACCCGGAAGTGATTTACCGCAACAAACAACACCGAATAATAGATCTATCGAATAATCTTTATCAAATTTATCACGATTGAATAAAGAGACTATTTCAACAAAATATATAACTCAATTTGATATCAGGTAATAATATAATTTATTAAAAACTGCCGTTTCCCGACCGACCGGACCAGTCCTAGGCGTGCCCGTGACAACGCTGTGAACATCGGCGCAAATAATGACATTTTCTGTCATATTTTCTGACCGCCTTGTTCAATTTTCAATCCCTCCGCAAGGGAGTACCAAGATTATTTTTTGGAATTAGCTAGACTATTGACTTATTATTACGTATGCAAAATTTAATGCTGGTACTAGCATGCGGAGGTTACTAGATATTGATGTGAACATCAAAAATAACATCATAATTCACAAATTTGTAAAATAACGTGAAGTTTCCCGCCAGTTTTTAGACGTCATGACGTCACAATTTTTCTCCCTATTTGCATATTTTTACTTACCAAGTACTCTATTGATAGAAAGTATACATGAAACAAGAATCTTGATAAAATTATAAATGGACATTTTTGGGGGCCAATACACCTCATTATTGCCCCTGCTCCTTGACCAATGATATGCTGTGTTACATCATAAAGTAATGAACTTGCCCTTTGACCCCTACATTTGACCTTCATAGCTGCAGCCTTATCTGGTCTTGATTGTTTCTAGGCAAAAATATTTGTTGTCATTCTTCTTATTATTCAATATGCGAGTAAAATTTAATGATTTTCCTGTTTCATATCTCAAAAACATTTTACTGAGTATACTAATAGTCTTGATCCGATTTACTCACTTCCAAAAGTTTACTCTGTTCCATTCCTGATTGATTTTCCACATCTCACCGAACCCTCCAACCTCAAGCACCCCCTGGTGGAGAAAATAAAATACATAGGTAATAAACATCCAACATCCTTTTGTGGGGAAAATACAAAACACAGGTTATCAAAAACCAACACCTCAGAAGTGATTTCAGCTTTAATACATTTTTAGCCACTTTACAAGTACAATATATATGTAGTTTAATACAAAATATATCATTAAAGATAGGATGGATAAGAAGGATTTTCAATTCAAAAGGGAAATGGTTAGAAATTCTTAAGACCCGAATAAACCTTAACCTTTTGGCTGTTTCTGGAAGGAAATATCTTGACAAAATATTGACTTGTTGTAAAAATGTTTTTTGGGTGGATGTTTTTAAAGCCTGGAATAATCTTAGAGTAAGAGAAGAAATATATAAGAAAGATGGTTATTCTATTCTTAAATCACCGTTATGGTATAATAAAAATATAATTGTGGGTAAAAAAGTAATCTTTTTTCCAAACTGGTTTAAGAAAGGAATAATAATAATTAATGACCTAATTAAGGATAAAAGTGATGGTTCTTTCTTTTCATTTGAAGAATTTTGCAATATATATGGGAACATAGCTAACTATTTACAATATCATGGAGTAATTAGAAGCATAAAAGAGTTCCTTAATAACTATCCTATCCTAAATAGAACCCCACAATACCCGATCATCCCTTTAGATTTAGAAATTATTTTTAAACAGAAAAAGGGGTCTCAAGATTTTTACAAACTATATTATGTACTTATAAAACAAGAAAACATTGTTTTAGCTCAAAATAAGTGGGGAAATATATTTGATTTTAATAATGATGCATGGAAAAAGATAAACTCTCTCCCATTTAGAATAACAAAAAATACAAAACTACAATGGCTACAGTTTAGAATAAATCATCACATATTAACCACTAATGTTTTTATTTACAAGATTGGCCTAACAAATAATCCTAACTGTACATTCTGTAATGGTGAAAGGGAGACAATCACCCATATTTTATGGGAATGTAATGAAGTTCAACAATTTTTGTTCACTTTTGAATCACTTTTAGAGATCATTACTATTCCTTTTGCAATTAATAAACAAGCTATGATTTTTGGATTATTTGAACATAAAGGCATTTATAATAAAGTTGATAATGAAATTATTTTAATTTTTAAACAATATCTGTACCAAACCAGGTGCGCTCATAAATCATTAAATGTTATGGCAATGGTAAATTTGATAAAAGATTATTACAAAGTCCTAAAGTATATTGCTCAGGGAAAAGGTGAACAGTGCCTCAATGTTTTAAATAATGAATGGAAAAAATGGTTAAAACTTGTTGAACTTGCCTGATCAAAAACGTTAAATTTAATATTTTTTATATACAGTATAAACCGAAAGTCTGACCACCTCTCACCCTAATATCCCCCGATCTTCTCTCTATCTTTTCCATCACCATCAACCCCCCCCCCTCCCTCTTTTCTGTCTCTTTCTTTACTATAGCTCTTTTATATGTGTTATATTTT